>NW_028227287.1:3331769-3446625 GCF_978045245.1 Mus caroli | reverse complement strand
TCACTCATATACTATGTACTACACTGTGCGTTTCTTATATTCTAAGTTTTTGAGTGCAACTCACTCATATACTATGTACTACACTGTGCGTTTCTTATATTCTAAGTTTTTCAGTGCAACTCACTCATATACTATGTACTACACTGTGCGTTTCTTATATTCTAAGTTTTTCAGTGCAACTCACTCATATACTATGTACTACACTGTGCGTTTCTTATATTCTAAGTTTTTCAGTGCAACTCACTCATATACTATGTACTACACTGTGCGTTTCTTATATTCTAAGTTTTTCAGTGCAACTCACTCATATACTATGTACTACACTGTGCGTTTCTTATATTCTAAGTTTTTCAGTGCAACTCACTCATATACTATGTACTACACTGTGCGTTTCTTATATTCTAAGTTTTTCAGTGCAACTCACTCATATACTATGTACTACACTGTGCGTTTCTTATATTCTAAGTTTTTCAGTGCAACTCACTCATATACTATGTACTACACTGTGTGTTTCTTATATTCTAAGTTTTTCAGTGCAACTCACTCATATACTATGTACTACACTGTGCATTTCGTGTAATGCGGGTTTTTCAGTAAATTCTAAGTTTTTCAGTGCAACTCACTCATATACTATGTACTACACTGTGCGTTTCTTATATTCTAAGTTTTTCAGTGCAACTCACTCATATACTATGTACTACACTGTGCGTTTCTTATATTCTAAGTTTTTCAGTGCAACTCACTCATATACTTTGTACTACACTGTGCGTTTTTTACATTCTAAGTTTTTCAGTGCAACTCACTCATATACTATGTACTACACTGTGCGTTTCTTAAATTCTAAGTTTTTCAGTGCAACTCACTCATATACTATGTACTACACTGTGCGTTTCTTATATTCTAAGTTTTTCAGTGCAACTCACTCATATACTATGTACTACACTGTGCGTTTCTTATATTCTAAGTTTTTCAGTGCAACTCACTCATATACTATGTACTACACTGTGCATTTCGTGTAATGCGGGTTTTTCAGTAAATTCTAAGTTTTTCAGTGCAACTCACTCATATACTATGTACTACACTGTGCGTTTCTTATATTCTAAGTTTTTCAGTGCAACTCACTCATATACTTTGTACTACACTGTGCGTTTTTTATATTCTAAGTTTTTCAGTGCAACTCACTCATATACTATGTACTACACTGTGCGTTTCTTAAATTCTAAGTTTTTCAGTGCAACTCACTCATATACTATGTACTACACTGTGCGTTTCTTATATTCTAAGTTTTTCAGTGCAACTCACTCATATACTATGTACTACACTGTGCGTTTCTTATATTCTAAGTTTTTCAGTGCAACTCACTCATATACTATGTACTACACTGTGCGTTTCTTATATTCTAAGTTTTTCAGTGCAACTCACTCATATACTATGTACTACACTGTGCGTTTCTTATATTCTAAGTTTTTCAGTGCAACTCACTCATATACTATGTACTACACTGTGCGTTTCTTATATTCTAAGTTTTTCAGTGCAACTCACTCATATACTATGTACTACACTGTGCGTTTCTTATATTCTAAGTTTTTCAGTGCAACTCACTCATATACTATGTACTACACTGTGCGTTTCTTATATTCTAAGTTTTTCAGTGCAACTCACTCATATACTATGTACTACACTGTGCGTTTCTTATATTCTAAGTTTTTCAGTGCAACTCACTCATATACTATGTACTACACTGTGTGTTTCTTATATTCTAAGTTTTTCAGTGCAACTCACTCATATACTATGTACTACACTGTGCATTTCGTGTAATGCCGGTTTTTCAGTAAATTCTAAGTTTTTCAGTGCAACTCACTCATATACTATGTACTACACTGTGCGTTTCTTATATTCTAAGTTTTTGTGCAACTCACTCATATACTATGTACTACACTGTGCGTTTCTTATATTCTAAGTTTTTCAGTGCAACTCACTCATATACTTTGTACTACACTGTGCGTTTTTTATATTCTAAGTTTTTCAGTGCAACTCACTCATATACTATGTACTACACTGTGCGTTTCTTAAATTCTAAGTTTTTCAGTGCAACTCACTCATATACTATGTACTACACTGTGCGTTTCTTATATTCTAAGTTTTTCAGTGCAACTCACTCATATACTATGTACTACACTGTGCGTTTCTTATATTCTAAGTTTTTCAGTGCAACTCACTCATATACTATGTACTACACTGTGCGTTTCTTATATTCTAAGTTTTTCAGTGCAACTCACTCATATACTATGTACTACACTGTGCGTTTCTTATATTCTAAGTTTTTCAGTGCAACTCACTCATATACTATGTACTACACTGTGCGTTTCTTATATTCTAAGTTTTTCAGTGCAACTCACTCATATACTATGTACTACACTGTGCGTTTCTTATATTCTAAGTTTTTCAGTGCAACTCACTCATATACTATGTACTACACTGTGCGTTTCTTATATTCTAAGTTTTTGAGTGCAACTCACTCATATACTATGTACTACACTGTGCGTTTCTTATATTCTAAGTTTTTCAGTGCAACTCACTCATATACTATGTACTACACTGTGCGTTTCTTATATTCTAAGTTTTTCAGTGCAACTCACTCATATACTATGTACTACACTGTGCGTTTCTTATATTCTAAGTTTTTCAGTGCAACTCACTCATATACTATGTACTACACTGTGCGTTTCTTATATTCTAAGTTTTTCAGTGCAACTCACTCATATACTATGTACTACACTGTGCGTTTCTTATATTCTAAGTTTTTCAGTGCAACTCACTCATATACTATGTACTACACTGTGCGTTTCTTATATTCTAAGTTTTTCAGTGCAACTCACTCATATACTATGTACTACACTGTGCGTTTCTTATATTCTAAGTTTTTCAGTGCAACTCACTCATATACTATGTACTACACTGTGTGTTTCTTATATTCTAAGTTTTTCAGTGCAACTCACTCATATACTATGTACTACACTGTGCATTTCGTGTAATGCGGGTTTTTCAGTAAATTCTAAGTTTTTCAGTGCAACTCACTCATATACTATGTACTACACTGTGCGTTTCTTATATTCTAAGTTTTTCAGTGCAACTCACTCATATACTATGTACTACACTGTGCGTTTCTTATATTCTAAGTTTTTCAGTGCAACTCACTCATATACTTTGTACTACACTGTGCGTTTTTTACATTCTAAGTTTTTCAGTGCAACTCACTCATATACTATGTACTACACTGTGCGTTTCTTAAATTCTAAGTTTTTCAGTGCAACTCACTCATATACTATGTACTACACTGTGCGTTTCTTATATTCTAAGTTTTTCAGTGCAACTCACTCATATACTATGTACTACACTGTGCGTTTCTTATATTCTAAGTTTTTCAGTGCAACTCACTCATATACTATGTACTACACTGTGCATTTCGTGTAATGCGGGTTTTTCAGTAAATTCTAAGTTTTTCAGTGCAACTCACTCATATACTATGTACTCCACTGTGCGTTTCTTATATTCTAAGTTTTTCAGTGCAACTCACTCATATACTATGTACTACACTGTGCGTTTCTTATATTCTAAGTTTTTCAGTGCAACTCACTCATATACTTTGTACTACACTGTGCGTTTTTTATATTCTAAGTTTTTCAGTGCAACTCACTCATATACTATGTACTACACTGTGCGTTTCTTAAATTCTAAGTTTTTCAGTGCAACTCACTCATATACTATGTACTACACTGTGCGTTTCTTATATTCTAAGTTTTTCAGTGCAACTCACTCATATACTATGTACTACACTGTGCGTTTCTTATATTCTAAGTTTTTCAGTGCAACTCACTCATATACTATGTACTACACTGTGCGTTTCTTATATTCTAAGTTTTTCAGTGCAACTCACTCATATACTATGTACTACACTGTGCGTTTCTTATATTCTAAGTTTTTCAGTGCAACTCACTCATATACTATGTACTACACTGTGCGTTTCTTATATTCTAAGTTTTTCAGTGCAACTCACTCATATACTATGTACTACACTGTGCGTTTCTTATATTCTAAGTTTTTCAGTGCAACTCACTCATATACTATGTACTACACTGTGCGTTTCTTATATTCTAAGTTTTTCAGTGCAACTCACTCATATACTATGTACTACACTGTGCGTTTCTTATATTCTAAGTTTTTCAGTGCAACTCACTCATATACTATGTACTACACTGTGTGTTTCTTATATTCTAAGTTTTTCAGTGCAACTCACTCATATACTATGTACTACACTGTGCATTTCGTGTAATGCGGGTTTTTCAGTAAATTCTAAGTTTTTCAGTGCAACTCACTCATATACTATGTACTACACTGTGCGTTTCTTATATTCTAAGTTTTTGTGCAACTCACTCATATACTATGTACTACACTGTGCGTTTCTTATATTCTAAGTTTTTCAGTGCAACTCACTCATATACTTTGTACTACACTGTGCGTTTCTTAAATTCTAAGTTTTTCAGTGCAACTCACTCATATACTATGTACTACACTGTGCGTTTCTTATATTCTAAGTTTTTCAGTGCAACTCACTCATATACTATGTACTACACTGTGCGTTTCTTATATTCTAAGTTTTTCAGTGCAACTCACTCATATACTATGTACTACACTGTGCGTTTCTTATATTCTAAGTTTTTCAGTGCAACTCACTCATATACTATGTACTACACTGTGCGTTTCTTATATTCTAAGTTTTTCAGTGCAACTCACTCATATACTATGTACTACACTGTGCGTTTCTTATATTCTAAGTTTTTCAGTGCAACTCACTCATATACTATGTACTACACTGTGCGTTTCTTAAATTCTAGGTTTTTCAGTGCAACTCACTCATACTATGTACTACACTGTGCGTTTCTTAAATTCTAGGTTTTTCCGTGCAACTCACTCATATACTATGTACTACACTGTGCGTTTCTTATATTCTAAGTTTTTCAGTGCAACTCACTCATATACTATGTACTACACTGTGCGTTTCTTATATTCTAAGTTTTTCAGTGCAACTCACTCATATACTATGTACTACACTGTGCGTTTCTTATATTCTAAGTTTTTCTGTGCAACTCACTCATATACTATGTACTACACTGTGCGTTTCTTATATTCTAAGTTTTTCAGTGCAACTCAATCATATACTATGTACTACACTGTGCGTTTCTTAAATTCTAAGTTTTTCAGTGCAACTCACTCATATACTATGTACTACACTGTGCGTTTCTTATATTCTAAGTTTTTCAGTGCAACTCACTCATATACTATGTACTACACTGTGCGTTTCTTAAATTCTAAGTTTTTCAGTGCAACTCACTCATATACTATGTACTACACTGTGCGTTTCTTATATTCTAAGTTTTTCAGTGCAACTCACTCATATACTATGTACTACACTGTGCGTTTCTATATTCTAAGTTTTTCAGTGCAACTCACTCATATACTATGTACTACACTGTGCGTTTCTTATATTCTAAGTTTTTCAGTGCAACTCACTCATATACTATGTACTACACTGTGCGTTTCTTATATTCTAAGTTTTTCAGTGCAACTCACTCATATACTATGTACTACACTGTGCGTTTCTTATATTCTAAGTTTTTCTGTGCAACTCACTCATATACTATGTACTACACTGTGCGTTTCTTATATTCTAAGTTTTTCAGTGCAACTCACTCATATACTATGTACTACACTGTGCATTTCGTGTAATGCGGGTTTTTCAGTAAATTCTAAGTTTTTCAGTGCAACTCACTCATATACTATGTACTACACTGTGCGTTTCTTATATTCTAAGTTTTTCAGTGCAACTCACTCATATACTATGTACTACACTGTGCGTTTCTTATATTCTAAGTTTTTCAGTGCAACTCACTCATATACTATGTACTACACTGTGCGTTTCTTATATTCTAAGTTTTTCAGTGCAACTCACTCATATACTATGTACTACACTGTGCGTTTCTTATATTCTAAGTTTTTCAGTGCAACTCACTCATATACTTTGTACTACACTGTGCGTTTCTTATATTCTAAGTTTTTCAGTGCAACTCACTCATATACTATGTACTACACTGTGCGTTTCTTATATTCTAAGTTTTTCAGTGCAACTCACTCATATACTATGTACTACACTGTGCGTTTCTTAAATTCTAAGTTTTTCAGTGCAACTCACTCATATACTATGTACTACACTGTGCGTTTCTTATATTCTAAGTTTTTCAGTGCAACTCACTCATATACTATGTACTACACTGTGCGTTTCTTATATTCTAAGTTTTTCAGTGCAACTCACTCATATACTATGTACTACACTGTGCGTTTCTTATATTCTAAGTTTTTCAGTGCAACTCACTCATATACTATGTACTACACTGTGCGTTTCTTATATTCTAAGTTTTTCAGTGCAACTCACTCATATACTATGTACTACACTGTGCGTTTCTTATATTCTAAGTTTTTCAGTGCAACTCACTCATATACTATGTACTACACTGTGCGTTTCTTATATTCTAAGTTTTTCAGTGCAACTCACTCATATACTATGTACTACACTGTGCGTTTCTTATATTCTAAGTTTTTCAGTGCAACTCACTCATATACTATGTACTACACTGTGCGTTTCTTATATTCTAAGTTTTTCAGTGCAACTCACTCATATACTATGTACTACACTGTGTGTTTCTTATATTCTAAGTTTTTCAGTGCAACTCACTCATATACTATGTACTACACTGTGCATTTCGTGTAATGCCGGTTTTTCAGTAAATTCTAAGTTTTTCAGTGCAACTCACTCATATACTATGTACTACACTGTGCGTTTCTTATATTCTAAGTTTTTGTGCAACTCACTCATATACTATGTACTACACTGTGCGTTTCTTATATTCTAAGTTTTTCAGTGCAACTCACTCATATACTTTGTACTACACTGTGCGTTTTTTATATTCTAAGTTTTTCAGTGCAACTCACTCATATACTATGTACTACACTGTGCGTTTCTTAAATTCTAAGTTTTTCAGTGCAACTCACTCATATACTATGTACTACACTGTGCGTTTCTTATATTCTAAGTTTTTCAGTGCAACTCACTCATATACTATGTACTACACTGTGCGTTTCTTATATTCTAAGTTTTTCAGTGCAACTCACTCATATACTATGTACTACACTGTGCGTTTCTTATATTCTAAGTTTTTCAGTGCAACTCACTCATATACTATGTACTACACTGTGCGTTTCTTATATTCTAAGTTTTTCAGTGCAACTCACTCATATACTATGTACTACACTGTGCGTTTCTTATATTCTAAGTTTTTCAGTGCAACTCACTCATATACTATGTACTACACTGTGCGTTTCTTATATTCTAAGTTTTTCAGTGCAACTCACTCATATACTATGTACTACACTGTGCGTTTCTTATATTCTAAGTTTTTGAGTGCAACTCACTCATATACTATGTACTACACTGTGCGTTTCTTATATTCTAAGTTTTTCAGTGCAACTCACTCATATACTATGTACTACACTGTGCGTTTCTTATATTCTAAGTTTTTCAGTGCAACTCACTCATATACTATGTACTACACTGTGCGTTTCTTATATTCTAAGTTTTTCAGTGCAACTCACTCATATACTATGTACTACACTGTGCGTTTCTTATATTCTAAGTTTTTCAGTGCAACTCACTCATATACTATGTACTACACTGTGCGTTTCTTATATTCTAAGTTTTTCAGTGCAACTCACTCATATACTATGTACTACACTGTGCGTTTCTTATATTCTAAGTTTTTCAGTGCAACTCACTCATATACTATGTACTACACTGTGCGTTTCTTATATTCTAAGTTTTTCAGTGCAACTCACTCATATACTATGTACTACACTGTGTGTTTCTTATATTCTAAGTTTTTCAGTGCAACTCACTCATATACTATGTACTACACTGTGCATTTCGTGTAATGCGGGTTTTTCAGTAAATTCTAAGTTTTTCAGTGCAACTCACTCATATACTATGTACTACACTGTGCGTTTCTTATATTCTAAGTTTTTCAGTGCAACTCACTCATATACTATGTACTACACTGTGCGTTTCTTATATTCTAAGTTTTTCAGTGCAACTCACTCATATACTTTGTACTACACTGTGCGTTTTTTACATTCTAAGTTTTTCAGTGCAACTCACTCATATACTATGTACTACACTGTGCGTTTCTTAAATTCTAAGTTTTTCAGTGCAACTCACTCATATACTATGTACTACACTGTGCGTTTCTTATATTCTAAGTTTTTCAGTGCAACTCACTCATATACTATGTACTACACTGTGCGTTTCTTATATTCTAAGTTTTTCAGTGCAACTCACTCATATACTATGTACTACACTGTGCATTTCGTGTAATGCGGGTTTTTCAGTAAATTCTAAGTTTTTCAGTGCAACTCACTCATATACTATGTACTCCACTGTGCGTTTCTTATATTCTAAGTTTTTCAGTGCAACTCACTCATATACTATGTACTACACTGTGCGTTTCTTATATTCTAAGTTTTTCAGTGCAACTCACTCATATACTTTGTACTACACTGTGCGTTTTTTATATTCTAAGTTTTTCAGTGCAACTCACTCATATACTATGTACTACACTGTGCGTTTCTTAAATTCTAAGTTTTTCAGTGCAACTCACTCATATACTATGTACTACACTGTGCGTTTCTTATATTCTAAGTTTTTCAGTGCAACTCACTCATATACTATGTACTACACTGTGCGTTTCTTATATTCTAAGTTTTTCAGTGCAACTCACTCATATACTATGTACTACACTGTGCGTTTCTTATATTCTAAGTTTTTCAGTGCAACTCACTCATATACTATGTACTACACTGTGCGTTTCTTATATTCTAAGTTTTTCAGTGCAACTCACTCATATACTATGTACTACACTGTGCGTTTCTTATATTCTAAGTTTTTCAGTGCAACTCACTCATATACTATGTACTACACTGTGCGTTTCTTATATTCTAAGTTTTTCAGTGCAACTCACTCATATACTATGTACTACACTGTGCGTTTCTTATATTCTAAGTTTTTCAGTGCAACTCACTCATATACTATGTACTACACTGTGCGTTTCTTATATTCTAAGTTTTTCAGTGCAACTCACTCATATACTATGTACTACACTGTGTGTTTCTTATATTCTAAGTTTTTCAGTGCAACTCACTCATATACTATGTACTACACTGTGCATTTCGTGTAATGCGGGTTTTTCAGTAAATTCTAAGTTTTTCAGTGCAACTCACTCATATACTATGTACTACACTGTGCGTTTCTTATATTCTAAGTTTTTGTGCAACTCACTCATATACTATGTACTACACTGTGCGTTTCTTATATTCTAAGTTTTTCAGTGCAACTCACTCATATACTTTGTACTACACTGTGCGTTTCTTAAATTCTAAGTTTTTCAGTGCAACTCACTCATATACTATGTACTACACTGTGCGTTTCTTATATTCTAAGTTTTTCAGTGCAACTCACTCATATACTATGTACTACACTGTGCGTTTCTTATATTCTAAGTTTTTCAGTGCAACTCACTCATATACTATGTACTACACTGTGCGTTTCTTATATTCTAAGTTTTTCAGTGCAACTCACTCATATACTATGTACTACACTGTGCGTTTCTTATATTCTAAGTTTTTCAGTGCAACTCACTCATATACTATGTACTACACTGTGCGTTTCTTATATTCTAAGTTTTTCAGTGCAACTCACTCATATACTATGTACTACACTGTGCGTTTCTTAAATTCTAGGTTTTTCAGTGCAACTCACTCATACTATGTACTACACTGTGCGTTTCTTAAATTCTAGGTTTTTCCGTGCAACTCACTCATATACTATGTACTACACTGTGCGTTTCTTATATTCTAAGTTTTTCAGTGCAACTCACTCATATAATATGTACTACACTGTGCGTTTCTTATATTCTAAGTTTTTCAGTGCAACTCACTCATATACTATGTACTACACTGTGCGTTTCTTATATTCTAAGTTTTTCTGTGCAACTCACTCATATACTATGTACTACACTGTGCGTTTCTTATATTCTAAGTTTTTCAGTGCAACTCAATCATATACTATGTACTACACTGTGCGTTTCTTAAATTCTAAGTTTTTCAGTGCAACTCACTCATATACTATGTACTACACTGTGCGTTTCTTATATTCTAAGTTTTTCAGTGCAACTCACTCATATACTATGTACTACACTGTGCGTTTCTTAAATTCTAAGTTTTTCAGTGCAACTCACTCATATACTATGTACTACACTGTGCGTTTCTTATATTCTAAGTTTTTCAGTGCAACTCACTCATATACTATGTACTACACTGTGCGTTTCTTATATTCTAAGTTTTTCAGTGCAACTCACTCATATACTATGTACTACACTGTGCGTTTCTTATATTCTAAGTTTTTCAGTGCAACTCACTCATATACTATGTACTACACTGTGCGTTTCTTATATTCTAAGTTTTTCAGTGCAACTCACTCATATACTATGTACTACACTGTGCGTTTCTTATATTCTAAGTTTTTCTGTGCAACTCACTCATATACTATGTACTACACTGTGCGTTTCTTATATTCTAAGTTTTTCAGTGCAACTCACTCATATACTATGTACTACACTGTGCATTTCGTGTAATGCGGGTTTTTCAGTAAATTCTAAGTTTTTCAGTGCAACTCACTCATATACTATGTACTACACTGTGCGTTTCTTATATTCTAAGTTTTTCAGTGCAACTCACTCATATACTATGTACTACACTGTGCGTTTCTTATATTCTAAGTTTTTCAGTGCAACTCACTCATATACTATGTACTACACTGTGCGTTTCTTATATTCTAAGTTTTTCAGTGCAACTCACTCATATACTATGTACTACACTGTGCGTTTCTTATATTCTAAGTTTTTCAGTGCAACTCACTCATATACTTTGTACTACACTGTGCGTTTCTTATATTCTAAGTTTTTCAGTGCAACTCACTCATATACTATGTACTACACTGTGCGTTTCTTATATTCTAAGTTTTTCAGTGCAACTCACTCATATACTATGTACTACACTGTGCGTTTCTTATATTCTAAGTTTTTCAGTGCAACTCACTCATATACTATGTACTACACTGTGCGTTTCTTATATTCTAAGTTTTTCAGTGCAACTCACTCATATACTATGTACTACACTGTGCGTTTCTTATATTCTAAGTTTTTCAGTGCAACTCACTCATATACTTTGTACTACACTGTGCGTTTTTTATATTCTAAGTTTTTCAGTGCAACTCACTCATATACTATGTACTACACTGTGCGTTTCTTAAATTCTAAGTTTTTCAGTGCAACTCACTCATATACTATGTACTACACTGTGCGTTTCTTATATTCTAAGTTTTTCAGTGCAACTCACTCATATACTATGTACTACACTGTGCTTTTCTTATATTCTAAGTTTTTCAGTGCAACTCACTCATATACTATGTACTACACTGTGCGTTTCTTATATTCTAAGTTTTTCAGTGCAACTCACTCATATACTATGTACTACACTGTGCGTTTCTTATATTCTAAGTTTTTCAGTGCAACTCACTCATATACTATGTACTACACTGTGCGTTTCTTATATTCTAAGTTTTTCAGTGCAACTCACTCATATACTATGTACTACACTGTGCGTTTCTTAAATTCTAAGTTTTTCAGTGCAACTCACTCATACTATGTATTACACTGTGCGTTTCTTAAATTCTAGGTTTTTCCGTGCAACTCACTCATATACTATGTACTACAATGTGCGTTTCTTATATTCTAAGTTTTTCAGTGCAACTCACTCATATACTATGTACTACACTGTGCGTTTCTTATATTCTAAGTTTTTCAGTGCAACTCACTCATATACTATGTACTACACTGTGCGTTTCTTATATTCTAAGTTTTTCAGTGCAACTCACTCATATACTATGTACTACACTGTGCGTTTCTTATATTCTAAGTTTTTCAGTGCAACTCACTCATATAATATGTACTACACTGTGCATTTCGTGTAATGCGGGTTTTTCAGTAAATTCTAAGTTTTTCAGTGCAACTCACTCATATACTATGTACTACACTGTGCGTTTCTTATATTCTAAGTTTTTCAGTGCAACTCACTCATATACTATGTACTACACTGTGCGTTTCTTATATTCTAAGTTTTTCAGTGCAACTCACTCATATACTTTGTACTACACTGTGCGTTTCTTATATTCTAAGTTTTTCAGTGCAACTCACTCATATACTATGTACTACACTGTGCGTTTCTTAAATTCTAAGTTTTTCAGTGCAACTCACTCATATACTATGTACTACACTGTGCGTTTCTTATATTCTAAGTTTTTCAGTGCAACTCACTCATATACTATGTACTACACTGTGCGTTTCTTATATTCTAAGTTTTTCAGTGCAACTCACTCATATACTATGTACTACACTGTGCGTTTCTTATATTCTAAGTTTTTCAGTGCAACTCACTCATATACTATGTACTACACTGTGCATTTCGTGTAATGCGGGTTTTTCAGTAAATTCTAAGTTTTTCAGTGCAACTCACTCATATACTATGTACTACACTGTGCGTTTCTTATATTCTAAGTTTTTCAGTGCAACTCACTCATATACTATGTACTACACTGTGCGTTTCTTATATTCTAAGTTTTTCAGTGCAACTCACTCATATACTATGTACTACACTGTGCGTTTCTTATATTCTAAGTTTTTCAGTGCAACTCACTCATATACTTTGTACTACACTGTGCGTTTCTTATATTCTAAGTTTTTCAGTGCAACTCACTCATATACTATGTACTACACTGTGCGTTTCTTATATTCTAAGTTTTTCAGTGCAACTCACTCATATACTATGTACTACACTGTGCGTTTCTTATATTCTAAGTTTTTCAGTGCAACTCACTCATATACTATGTACTACACTGTGCGTTTCTTATATTCTAAGTTTTTCAGTGCAACTCACTCATATACTATGTACTACACTGTGCGTTTCTTATATTCTAAGTTTTTCAGTGCAACTCACTCATATACTATGTACTACACTGTGCGTTTCTTATATTCTAAGTTTTTCAGTGCAACTCACTCATATACTATGTACTACACTGTGCGTTTCTTATATTCTAAGTTTTTCAGTGCAACTCACTCATATACTATGTACTACACTGTGCGTTTCTTATATTCTAAGTTTTTCAGTGCAACTCACTCATATACTATGTACTACACTGTGCGTTTCTTATATTCTAAGTTTTTCAGTGCAACTCACTCATATACTATGTACTACACTGTGCGTTTCTTATATTCTAAGTTTTTCAGTGCAACTCACTCATATACTATGTACTACACTGTGCGTTTCTTATATTCTAAGTTTTTCAGTGCAACTCACTCATATACTATGTACTACACTGTGTGTTTCTTATATTCTAAGTTTTTCAGTGCAACTCACTCATATACTATGTACTACACTGTGCATTTCGTGTAATGCGGGTTTTTCAGTAAATTCTAAGTTTTTCAGTGCAACTCACTCATATACTATGTACTACACTGTGCGTTTCTTATATTCTAAGTTTTTGTGCAACTCACTCATATACTATGTACTACACTGTGCGTTTCTTATATTCTAAGTTATTCAGTGCAACTCACTCATATACTTTGTACTACACTGTGCGTTTTTTATATTCTAAGTTTTTCAGTGCAACTCACTCATATACTATGTACTACACTGTGCGTTTCTTAAATTCTAAGTTTTTCAGTGCAACTCACTCATATACTATGTACTACACTGTGCGTTTCTTATATTCTAAGTTTTTCAGTGCAACTCACTCATATACTATGTACTACACTGTGCGTTTCTTATATTCTAAGTTTTTCAGTGCAACTCACTCATATACTATGTACTACACTGTGCGTTTCTTATATTCTAAGTTTTTCAGTGCAACTCACTCATATACTATGTACTACACTGTGCGTTTCTTATATTCTAAGTTTTTCAGTGCAACTCACTCATATACTATGTACTACACTGTGCATTTCGTGTAATGCTGGTTTTTCAGTAAATTCTAAGTTTTTCAGTGCAACTCACTCATATACTATGTACTACACTGTGCGTTTCTTATATTCTAAGTTTTTGTGCAACTCACTCATATACTATGTACTACACTGTGCGTTTCTTATATTCTAAGTTTTTCAGTGCAACTCACTCATATACTTTGTACTACACTGTGCGTTTTTTATATTCTAAGTTTTTCAGTGCAACTCACTCATATACTATGTACTACACTGTGCGTTTCTTAAATTCTAAGTTTTTCAGTGCAACTCACTCATATACTATGTACTACACTGTGCGTTTCTTATATTCTAAGTTTTTCAGTGCAACTCACTCATATACTATGTACTACACTGTGCGTTTCTTATATTCTAAGTTTTTCAGTGCAACTCACTCATATACTATGTACTACACTGTGCGTTTCTTATATTCTAAGTTTTTCAGTGCAACTCACTCATATACTATGTACTACACTGTGCGTTTCTTATATTCTAAGTTTTTCAGTGCAACTCACTCATATACTATGTACTACACTGTGCGTTTCTTAAATTCTAAGTTTTTCAGTGCAACTCACTCATACTATGTACTACACTGTGCGTTTCTTAAATTCTAGGTTTTTCCGTGCAACTCACTCATATACTATGTACTACACTGTGCGTTTCTTATATTCTAAGTTTTTCAGTGCAACTCACTCATATACTATGTACTACACTGTGCGTTTCTTAAATTCTAGGTTTTTCCGTGCAACTCACTCATATACTATGTACTACACTGTGCGTTTCTTATATTCTAAGTTTTTCAGTGCAACTCACTCATATACTATGTACTACACTGTGCGTTTCTTATATTCTAAGTTTTTCAGTGCAACTCACTCATATACTATGTACTACACTGTGCGTTTCTTATATTCTAAGTTTTTCAGTGCAACTCACTCATATACTATGTACTACACTGTGCGTTTCTTATATTCTAAGTTTTTCAGTGCAACTCACTCATATACTATGTACTACACTGTGCGTTTCTTATATTCTAAGTTTTTCAGTGCAACTCACTCATATACTATGTACTACACTGTGCGTTTCTTATATTCTAAGTTTTTCAGTGCAACTCACTCATATACTATGTACTACACTGTGCGTTTCTTATATTCTAAGTTTTTCAGTGCAACTCACTCATATACTATGTACTACACTGTGCGTTTCTTATATTCTAAGTTTTTCAGTGCAACTCACTCATATACTATGTACTACACTGTGTGTTTCTTATATTCTAAGTTTTTCAGTGCAACTCACTCATATACTATGTACTACACTGTGCATTTCGTGTAATGCGGGTTTTTCAGTAAATTCTAAGTTTTTCAGTGCAACTCACTCATATACTATGTACTACACTGTGCGTTTCTTATATTCTAAGTTTTTGTGCAACTCACTCATATACTATGTACTACACTGTGCGTTTCTTATATTCTAAGTTTTTCAGTGCAACTCACTCATATACTTTGTACTACACTGTGCGTTTTTTATATTCTAAGTTTTTCAGTGCAACTCACTCATATACTATGTACTACACTGTGCGTTTCTTAAATTCTAAGTTTTTCAGTGCAACTCACTCATATACTATGTACTACACTGTGCGTTTCTTATATTCTAAGTTTTTCAGTGCAACTCACTCATATACTATGTACTACACTGTGCGTTTCTTATATTCTAAGTTTTTCAGTGCAACTCACTCATATACTATGTACTACACTGTGCGTTTCTTATATTCTAAGTTTTTCAGTGCAACTCACTCATATACTATGTACTACACTGTGCGTTTCTTATATTCTAAGTTTTTCAGTGCAACTCACTCATATACTATGTACTACACTGTGCATTTCGTGTAATGCGGGTTTTTCAGTAAATTCTAAGTTTTTCAGTGCAACTCACTCATATACTATGTACTACACTGTGCGTTTCTTATATTCTAAGTTTTTGTGCAACTCACTCATATACTATGTACTACACTGTGCGTTTCTTATATTCTAAGTTTTTCAGTGCAACTCACTCATATACTTTGTACTACACTGTGCGTTTTTTATATTCTAAGTTTTTCAGTGCAACTCACTCATATACTATGTACTACACTGTGCGTTTCTTAAATTCTAAGTTTTTCAGTGCAACTCACTCATATACTATGTACTACACTGTGCGTTTCTTATATTCTAAGTTTTTCAGTGCAACTCACTCATATACTATGTACTACACTGTGCGTTTCTTATATTCTAAGTTTTTCAGTGCAACTCACTCATATACTATGTACTACACTGTGCGTTTCTTATATTCTAAGTTTTTCAGTGCAACTCACTCATATACTATGTACTACACTGTGCATTTCGTGTAATGCGGGTTTTTCAGTAAATTCTAAGTTTTTCAGTGCAACTCACTCATATACTATGTACTACACTGTGCGTTTCTTATATTCTAAGTTTTTGTGCAACTCACTCATATACTATGTACTACACTGTGCGTTTCTTATATTCTAAGTTTTTCAGTGCAACTCACTCATATACTTTGTACTACACTGTGCGTTTTTTATATTCTAAGTTTTTCAGTGCAACTCACTCATATACTATGTACTACACTGTGCGTTTCTTAAATTCTAAGTTTTTCAGTGCAACTCACTCATATACTATGTACTACACTGTGCGTTTCTTATATTCTAAGTTTTTCAGTGCAACTCACTCATATACTATGTACTACACTGTGCGTTTCTTATATTCTAAGTTTTTCAGTGCAACTCACTCATATACTATGTACTACACTGTGCGTTTCTTATATTCTAAGTTTTTCAGTGCAACTCACTCATATACTATGTACTACACTGTGCGTTTCTTATATTCTAAGTTTTTCAGTGCAACTCACTCATATACTATGTACTACACTGTGCGTTTCTTAAATTCTAAGTTTTTCAGTGCAACTCACTCATACTATGTACTACACTGTGCGTTTCTTAAATTCTAGGTTTTTCCGTGCAACTCACTCATATACTATGTACTACACTGTGCGTTTCTTATATTCTAAGTTTTTCAGTGCAACTCACTCATATACTATGTACTACACTGTGCGTTTCTTAAATTCTAGGTTTTTCCGTGCAACTCACTCATATACTATGTACTACACTGTGCGTTTCTTATATTCTAAGTTTTTCAGTGCAACTCACTCATATACTATGTACTACACTGTGCGTTTCTTATATTCTAAGTTTTTCAGTGCAACTCACTCATATACTATGTACTACACTGTGCGTTTCTTATATTCTAAGTTTTTCAGTGCAACTCACTCATATACTATGTACTACACTGTGCGTTTCTTATATTCTAAGTTTTTCAGTGCAACTCACTCATATACTATGTACTACACTGTGCGTTTCTTATATTCTAAGTTTTTCAGTGCAACTCACTCATATACTATGTACTACACTGTGCGTTTCTTATATTCTAAGTTTTTGTGCAACTCACTCATATACTATGTACTACACTGTGCGTTTCTTATATTCTAAGTTTTTCAGTGCAACTCACTCATATACTTTGTACTACACTGTGCGTTTTTTATATTCTAAGTTTTTCAGTGCAACTCACTCATATACTATGTACTACACTGTGCGTTTCTTAAATTCTAAGTTTTTCAGTGCAACTCACTCATATACTATGTACTACACTGTGCGTTTCTTATATTCTAAGTTTTTCAGTGCAACTCACTCATATACTATGTACTACACTGTGCGTTTCTTATATTCTAAGTTTTTCAGTGCAACTCACTCATATACTATGTACTACACTGTGCGTTTCTTATATTCTAAGTTTTTCAGTGCAACTCACTCATATACTATGTACTACACTGTGCGTTTCTTATATTCTAAGTTTTTCAGTGCAACTCACTCATATACTATGTACTACACTGTGCGTTTCTTAAATTCTAAGTTTTTCAGTGCAACTCACTCATACTATGTACTACACTGTGCGTTTCTTAAATTCTAGGTTTTTCCGTGCAACTCACTCATATACTATGTACTACACTGTGCGTTTCTTATATTCTAAGTTTTTCAGTGCAACTCACTCATATCCTATGTAGTACACTGTGCGTTTCTTATATTCTAAGTTTTTCAGTGCAACTCACTCATATACTATGTACTACACTGTGCGTTTCTTATATTCTAAGTTTTTCTGTGCAACTCACTCATATACTATGTACTACACTGTGCGTTTCTTATATTCTAAGTTTTTCAGTGCAACTCACTCATATACTATGTACTACACTGTGCGTTTCTTAAATTCTAAGTTTTTCAGTGCAACTCACTCATATACTATGTACTACACTGTGCGTTTCTTATATTCTAAGTTTTTCAGTGCAACTCACTCATATACTATGTACTACACTGTGCGTTTTTTATATTCTAAGTTTTTCAGTGCAACTCACTCATATACTATGTACTACACTGTGCGTTTCTTAAATTCTAAGTTTTTCAGTGCAACTCACTCATATACTATGTACTACACTGTGCGTTTCTTAAATTCTAAGTTTTTCAGTGCAACTCACTCATACTATGTATTACACTGTGCGTTTCTTAAATTCTAGGTTTTTCCGTGCAACTCACTCATATACTATGTACTACACTGTGCGTTTCTTATATTCTAAGTTTTTCAGTGCAACTCACTCATATACTATGTACTACACTGTGCGTTTCTTATATTCTAAGTTTTTCAGTGCAACTCACTCATATACTATGTACTACACTGTGCGTTTCTTATATTCTAAGTTTTTCAGTGCAACTCACTCATATAATATGTACTACACTGTGCATTTCGTGTAATGCGGGTTTTTCAGTAAATTCTAAGTTTTTCAGTGCAACTCACTCATATACTATGTACTACACTGTGCGTTTCTTATAGTCTAAGTTTTTCAGTGCAACTCACTCATATACTATGTACTACACTGTGCGTTTCTTATATTCTAAGTTTTTCAGTGCAACTCACTCATATACTTTGTACTACACTGTGCGTTTCTTATATTCTAAGTTTTTCAGTGCAACTCACTCATATACTATGTACTACACTGTGCGTTTCTTAAATTCTAAGTTTTTCAGTGCAACTCACTCATATACTATGTACTACACTGTGCGTTTCTTATATTCTAAGTTTTTCAGTGCAACTCACTCATATACTATGTACTACACTGTGCGTTTCTTATATTCTAAGTTTTTCATTGCAACTCACTCATATACTATGTACTACACTGTGCGTTTCTTATATTCTAAGTTTTTCAGTGCAACTCACTCATATACTATGTACTACACTGTGCGTTTCTTATATTCTAAGTTTTTCAGTGCAACTCACTCATATACTATGTACTACACTGTGCGTTTCATATATTCTAAGTTTTTCAGTGCAACTCACTCATATACTATGTACTACACTGTGCGTTTCTTATATTCTAAGTTTTTCAGTGCAACTCACTCATATACTATGTACTACACTGTGCGTTTCTTATATTCTAAGTTTTTCAGTGCAACTCACTCGTATACTATGTACTACACTGTGCGTTTCTTATATTCTAAGTTTTTCAGTGCAACTCACTCATATACTATGTACTACACTGTGCATTTCGTGTAATGCGGGTTTTTCAGTAAATTCTAAGTTTTTCAGTGCAACTCACTCATATACTATGTACTACACTGTGCGTTTCTTATATTCTAAGTTTTTCAGTGCAACTCACTCATATAATATGTACTACACTGTGCGTTTCTTATATTGTAAGTTTTTCAGTGCAACTCACTCATATACTATGTACTACACTGTGCGTTTCTTATATTCTAAGTTTTTCAGTGCAACTCACTCATATACTTTGTACTACACTGTGCGTTTCTTATATTCTAAGTTTTTCAGTGCAACTCACTCATATACTATGTACTACACTGTGCGTTTCTTATATTCTAAGTTTTTCAGTGCAACTCACTCATATACTATGTACTACACTGTGCGTTTCTTATATTCTAAGTTTTTCAGTGCAACTCACTCATATACTATGTACTACACTGTGCGTTTCTTATATTATAAGTTTTTCAGTGCAACTCACTCATATACTATGTACTACACTGTGCGTTTCTTATATTCTAAGTTTTTCAGTGCAACTCACTCATATACTATGTACTACACTGTGCGTTTCTTATATTCTAAGTTTTTCAGTGCAACTCACTCATATACTATGTACTACACTGTGTGTTTCTTATATTCTAAGTTTTTCAGTGCAACTCACTCATATACTATGTACTACACTGTGCATTTCCTGTAATGCGGGTTTTTCAGTAAATTCTAAGTTTTTCAGTGCAACTCACTCATATACTATGTACTACACTGTGCGTTTCTTATATTCTAAGTTTTTGTGCAACTCACTCATATACTATGTACTACACTGTGCGTTTCTTATATTCTAAGTTTTTCAGTGCAACTCACTCATATACTTTGTACTACACTGTGCGTTTTTTATATTCTAAGTTTTTCAGTGCAACTCACTCATATACTATGTACTACACTGTGCGTTTCTTAAATTCTAAGTTTTTCAGTGCAACTCACTCATATACTATGTACTACACTGTGCGTTTCTTATATTCTAAGTTTTTCAGTGCAACTCACTCATATACTATGTACTACACTGTGCGTTTCTTATATTCTAAGTTTTTCAGTGCAACTCACTCATATACTATGTACTACACTGTGCGTTTCTTATATTCTAAGTTTTTCAGTGCAACTCACTCATATACTATGTACTACACTGTGCGTTTCTTATATTCTAAGTTTTTCAGTGCAACTCACTCATATACTATGTACTACACTGTGCGTTTCTTAAATTCTAAGTTTTTCAGTGCAACTCACTCATACTATGTACAACACTGTGCGTTTCTTAAATTCTAGGTTTTTCCGTGCAACTCACTCATATACTATGTACTACAATGTGCGTTTCTTATATTCTAAGTTTTTCAGTGCAACTCACTCATATACTATGTACTACACTGTGCGTTTCTTATATTCTAAGTTTTTCAGTGCAACTCACTCATATACTATGTACTACACTGTGCGTTTCTTATATTCTAAGTTTTTCTGTGCAACTCACTCATATACTATGTACTACACTGTGCGTTTCTTATATTCTAAGTTTTTCAGTGCAACTCACTCATATACTATGTACTACACTGTGCGTTTCTTAAATTCTAAGTTTTTCAGTGCAACTCACTCATATACTATGTACTACACTGTGCGTTTCTTATATTCTAAGTTTTTCAGTGCAACTCACTCATATACTATGTACTACACTGTGCGTTTCTTAAATTCTAAGTTTTTCAGTGCAACTCACTCATATACTATGTACTACACTGTGCGTTTCTTATATTCTAAGTTTTTCAGTGCAACTCACTCATATACTATGTACTACACTGTGCGTTTCTTATATTCTAAGTTTTTCAGTGCAACTCACTCATATACTATGTACTACACTGTGCGTTTCTTATATTCTAAGTTTTTCAGTGCAACTCACTCATATACTATGTACTACACTGTGCGTTTCTTATATTCTAAGTTTTTCAGTGCAACTCACTCATATACTATGTACTACACTGTGCGTTTCTTATATTCTAAGTTTTTCAGTGCAACTCACTCATATACTATGTACTACACTGTGCGTTTCTTATATTCTAAGTTTTTCAGTGCAACTCACTCATATACTATGTACTACACTGTGCATTTCGTGTAATGCGGGTTTTTCAGTAAATTCTAAGTTTTTCAGTGCAACTCACTCATATACTATGTACTACACTGTGCGTTTCTTATATTCTAAGTTTTTCAGTGCAACTCACTCATATACTTTGTACTACACTGTGCGTTTTTTATATTCTAAGTTTTTCAGTGCAACTCACTCATATACTATGTACTACACTGTGCGTTTCTTAAATTCTAAGTTTTTCAGTGCAACTCACTCATATACTATGTACTACACTGTGCGTTTCTTAAATTCTAAGTTTTTCAGTGCAACTCACTCATACTATGTATTACACTGTGCGTTTCTTAAATTCTAGGTTTTTCCGTGCAACTCACTCATATACTATGTACTACACTGTGCGTTTCTTATATTCTAAGTTTTTCAGTGCAACTCACTCATATACTATGTACTACACTGTGCGTTTCTTATATTCTAAGTTTTTCAGTGCAACTCACTCATATACTATGTACTACACTGTGCGTTTCTTATATTCTAAGTTTTTCAGTGCAACTCACTCATATACTTTGTACTACACTGTGCGTTTCTTATATTCTAAGTTTTTCAGTGCAACTCACTCATATACTATGTACTACACTGTGCGTTTCTTAAATTCTAAGTTTTTCAGTGCAACTCACTCATATACTATGTACTACACTGTGCGTTTCTTATATTCTAAGTTTTTCAGTGCAACTCACTCATATACTATGTACTACACTGTGCGTTTCTTATATTCTAAGTTTTTCAGTGCAACTCACTCATATACTATGTACTACACTGTGCGTTTCTTATATTCTAAGTTTTTCAGTGCAACTCACTCATATACTATGTACTACACTGTGCATTTCGTGTAATGCGGGTTTTTCAGTAAATTCTAAGTTTTTCAGTGCAACTCACTCATATACTATGTACTACACTGTGCGTTTCTTATATTCTAAGTTTTTCAGTGCAACTCACTCATATACTATATACTACACTGTGCGTTTCTTATATTCTAAGTTTTTCAGTGCAACTCACTCATATACTATGTACTACACTGTGCGTTTCTTATATTCTAAGTTTTTCAGTGCAACTCACTCATATACTTTGTACTACACTGTGCGTTTCTTATATTCTAAGTTTTTCAGTGCAACTCACTCATATACTATGTACTACACTGTGCGTTTCTTATATTCTAAGTTTTTCAGTGCAACTCACTCATATACTATGTACTACACTGTGCGTTTCTTATATTCTAAGTTTTTCAGTGCAACTCACTCATATACTATGTACTACACTGTGCGTTTCTTATATTCTAAGTTTTTCAGTGCAACTCACTCATATACTATGTACTATACTGTGTGTTTCTTATATTCTAAGTTTTTCAGTGCAACTCACTCATATACTATGTACTACACTGTGCATTTCGTGTAATGCGGGTTTTTCAGTAAATTCTAAGTTTTTCAGTGCAACTCACTCATATACTATGTACTACACTGTGCGTTTCTTATATTCTAAGTTTTTGTGCAACTCACTCATATACTATGTACTACACTGTGCGTTTCTTATATTCTAAGTTTTTCAGTGCAACTCACTCATATACTTTGTACTACACTGTGCGTTTTTTATATTCTAAGTTTTTCAGTGCAACTCACTCATATACTATGTACTACACTGTGCGTTTCTTAAATTCTAAGTTTTTCAGTGCAACTCACTCATATACTATGTACTACACTGTGCGTTTCTTATATTCTAAGTTTTTCAGTGCAACTCACTCATATACTATGTACTACACTGTGCGTTTCTTATATTCTAAGTTTTTCAGTGCAACTCACTCATATACTTTGTACTACACTGTGCGTTTCTTATATTCTAAGTTTTTCAGTGCAACTCACTCATATACTATGTACTACACTGTGCGTTTCTTATATTCTAAGTTTTTCAGTGCAACTCACTCATATACTATGTACTACACTGTGCGTTTCTTAAATTCTAAGTTTTTCAGTGCAACTCACTCATACTATGTACTACACTGTGCGTTTCTTAAATTCAAGGTTTTTCCGTGCAACTCACTCATATACTATGTACTACACTGTGAGTTTCTTATATTCTAAGTTTTTCAGTGCAACTCACTCATATACTATGTACTACACTGTGCGTTTCTTATATTCTAAGTTTTTCAGTGCAACTCACTCATATACTATGTACTACACTGTGCGTTTCTTATATTCTAAGTTTTTCTGTGCAACTCACTCATATACTATGTACTACACTGTGCGTTTCTTATATTCTAAGTTTTTCAGTGCAACTCACTCATATACTATGTACTACACTGTGCGTTTCTTAAATTCTAAGTTTTTCAGTGCAACTCACTCATATACTATGTACTACACTGTGCGTTTCTTATATTCTAAGTTTTTCAGTGCAACTCACTCATATACTATGTACTACACTGTGCGTTTCTTAAATTCTAAGTTTTTCAGTGCAACTCACTCATATACTATGTACTACACTGTGCGTTTCTTATATTCTAAGTTTTTCAGTGCAACTCACTCATATACTATGTACTACACTGTGCGTTTCTTATATTCTAAGTTTTTCAGTGCAACTCACTCATATACTATGTACTACACTGTGCGTTTCTTATATTCTAAGTTTTTCAGTGCAACTCACTCATATACTATGTACTACACTGTGCGTTTCTTATATTCTAAGTTTTTCAGTGCAACTCACTCATATACTATGTACTACACTGTGCGTTTCTTATATTCTAAGTTTTTCAGTGCAACTCACTCATATACTATGTACTACACTGTGCGTTTCTTATATTCTAAGTTTTTCAGTGCAACTCACTCATATACTATGTACTACACTGTGCATTTCGTGTAATGCGGGTTTTTCAGTAAATTCTAAGTTTTTCAGTGCAACTCACTCATATACTATGTACTACACTGTGCGTTTCTTATATTCTAAGTTTTTCAGTGCAACTCACTCATATACTTTGTACTACACTGTGCGTTTTTTATATTCTAAGTTTTTCAGTGCAACTCACTCATATACTATGTACTACACTGTGCGTTTCTTAAATTCTAAGTTTTTCAGTGCAACTCACTCATATACTATGTACTACACTGTGCGTTTCTTAAATTCTAAGTTTTTCAGTGCAACTCACTCATACTATGTATTACACTGTGCGTTTCTTAAATTCTAGGTTTTTCCGTGCAACTCACTCATATACTATGTACTACACTGTGCGTTTCTTATATTCTAAGTTTTTCAGTGCAACTCACTCATATACTATGTACTACACTGTGCGTTTCTTATATTCTAAGTTTTTCAGTGCAACTCACTCATATACTATGTACTACACTGTGCGTTTCTTATATTCTAAGTTTTTCAGTGCAACTCACTCATATAATATGTACTACACTGTGCATTTCGTGTAATGCGGGTTTTTCAGTAAATTCTAAGTTTTTCAGTGCAACTCACTCATATACTATGTACTACACTGTGCGTTTCTTATATTCTAAGTTTTTCAGTGCAACTCACTCATATACTATGTACTACACTGTGCGTTTCTTATATTCTAAGTTTTTCAGTGCAACTCACTCATATACTATGTACTACACTGTGCGTTTCTTATATTCTAAGTTTTTCAGTGCAACTCACTCATATACTATGTACTACACTGTGCGTTTCTTATATTCTAAGTTTTTCAGTGCAACTCACTCATATACTATGTACTACACTGTGCGTTTCTTATATTCTAAGTTTTTCTGTGCAACTCACTCATATACTATGTACTACACTGTGCGTTTCTTATATTCTAAGTTTTTCAGTGCAACTCACTCATATAATATGTACTACACTGTGCATTTCGTGTAATGCGGGTTTTTCAGTAAATTCTAAGTTTTTCAGTGCAACTCACTCATATACTATGTACTACACTGTGCGTTTCTTATATTCTAAGTTTTTCAGTGCAACTCACTCATATACTATGTACTACACTGTGCGTTTCTTATATTCTAAGTTTTTCAGTGCAACTCACTCATATACTATGTACTACACTGTGCGTTTCTTATATTCTAAGTTTTTCAGTGCAACTCACTCATATACTATGTACTACACTGTGCGTTTCTTATATTCTAAGTTTTTCAGTGCAACTCACTCATATACTTTGTACTACACTGTGCGTTTCTTAAATTCTAAGTTTTTCAGTGCAACTCACTCATATACTATGTACTACACTGTGCGTTTCTTATATTCTAAGTTTTTCAGTGCAACTCACTCATATACTATGTACTACACTGTGCGTTTCTTATATTCTAAGTTTTTCAGTGCAACTCACTCATATACTATGTACTACACTGTGCGATTCTTATATTCTAAGTTTTTCAGTGCAACTCACTCATATACTATGTACTACACTGTGCGTTTCTTATATTCTAAGTTTTTCAGTGCAACTCACTCATATACTTTGTACTACACTGTGCGTTTTTTATATTCTAAGTTTTTCAGTGCAACTCACTCATATACTATGTACTACACTGTGCGTTTCTTAAATTCTAAGTTTTTCAGTGCAACTCACTCATATACTATGTACTACACTGTGCGTTTCTTAAATTCTAAGTTTTTCAGTGCAACTCACTCATACTATGTATTACACTGTGCGTTTCTTAAATTCTAGGTTTTTCCGTGCAACTCACTCATATACTATGTACTACACTGTGCGTTTCTTATATTCTAAGTTTTTCAGTGCAACTCACTCATATACTATGTACTACACTGTGCGTTTCTTATATTCTAAGTTTTTCAGTGCAACTCACTCATATACTATGTACTACACTGTGCGTTTCTTATATTCTAAGTTTTTCAGTGCAACTCACTCATATACTATGTACTACACTGTGCGTTTCTTATATTCTAAGTTTTTCAGTGCAACTCACTCATATACTTTGTACTACACTGTGCGTTTTTTATATTCTAAGTTTTTCAGTGCAACTCACTCATATACTATGTACTACACTGTGCGTTTCTTAAATTCTAAGTTTTTCAGTGCAACTCACTCATATACTATGTACTACACTGTGCGTTTCTTAAATTCTAAGTTTTTCAGTGCAACTCACTCATACTATGTATTACACTGTGCGTTTCTTAAATTCTAGGTTTTTCCGTGCAACTCACTCATATACTATGTACTACACTGTGCGTTTCTTATATTCTAAGTTTTTCAGTGCAACTCACTCATATACTATGTACTACACTGTGCGTTTCTTATATTCTAAGTTTTTCAGTGCAACTCACTCATATACTATGTACTACACTGTGCGTTTCTTATATTCTAAGTTTTTCAGTGCAACTCACTCATATAATATGTACTACACTGTGCATTTCGTGTAATGCGGGTTTTTCAGTAAATTCTAAGTTTTTCAGTGCAACTCACTCATATACTATGTACTACACTGTGCGTTTCTTATATTCTAAGTTTTTCAGTGCAACTCACTCATATACTATGTACTACACTGTGCGTTTCTTATATTCTAAGTTTTTCAGTGCAACTCACTCATATACTATGTACTACACTGTGCGTTTCTTATATTCTAAGTTTTTCAGTGCAACTCACTCATATACTATGTACTACACTGTGCGTTTCTTATATTCTAAGTTTTTCAGTGCAACTCACTCATATACTATGTACTACACTGTGCGTTTCTTATATTCTAAGTTTTTCAGTGCAACTCACTCATATACTATGTACTACACTGTGCGTTTCTTATATTCTAAGTTTTTCAGTGCAACTCACTCATATACTATGTACTACACTGTGCGTTTCTTATATTCTAAGTTTTTCAGTGCAACTCACTCATATACTATGTACTACACTGTGCGTTTCTTATATTCTAAGTTTTTCAGTGCAACTCACTCATATACTTTGTACTACACTGTGCGTTTCTTAAATTCTAAGTTTTTCAGTGCAACTCACTCATATACTATGTACTACACTGTGCGTTTCTTATATTCTAAGTTTTTCAGTGCAACTCACTCATATACTATGTACTACACTGTGCGTTTCTTATATTCTAAGTTTTTCAGTGCAACTCACTCATATACTATGTACTACACTGTGCGATTCTTATATTCTAAGTTTTTCAGTGCAACTCACTCATATACTATGTACTACACTGTGCGTTTCTTATATTCTAAGTTTTTCAGTGCAACTCACTCATATACTTTGTACTACACTGTGCGTTTTTTATATTCTAAGTTTTTCAGTGCAACTCACTCATATACTATGTACTACACTGTGCGTTTCTTAAATTCTAAGTTTTTCAGTGCAACTCACTCATATACTATGTACTACACTGTGCGTTTCTTAAATTCTAAGTTTTTCAGTGCAACTCACTCATACTATGTATTACACTGTGCGTTTCTTAAATTCTAGGTTTTTCCGTGCAACTCACTCATATACTATGTACTACACTGTGCGTTTCTTATATTCTAAGTTTTTCAGTGCAACTCACTCATATACTATGTACTACACTGTGCGTTTCTTATATTCTAAGTTTTTCAGTGCAACTCACTCATATACTATGTACTACACTGTGCGTTTCTTATATTCTAAGTTTTTCAGTGCAACTCACTCATATACTATGTACTACACTGTGCGTTTCTTATATTCTAAGTTTTTCAGTGCAACTCACTCATATACTTTGTACTACACTGTGCGTTTTTTATATTCTAAGTTTTTCAGTGCAACTCACTCATATACTATGTACTACACTGTGCGTTTCTTAAATTCTAAGTTTTTCAGTGCAACTCACTCATATACTATGTACTACACTGTGCGTTTCTTAAATTCTAAGTTTTTCAGTGCAACTCACTCATACTATGTATTACACTGTGCGTTTCTTAAATTCTAGGTTTTTCCGTGCAACTCACTCATATACTATGTACTACACTGTGCGTTTCTTATATTCTAAGTTTTTCAGTGCAACTCACTCATATACTATGTACTACACTGTGCGTTTCTTATATTCTAAGTTTTTCAGTGCAACTCACTCATATACTATGTACTACACTGTGCGTTTCTTATATTCTAAGTTTTTCAGTGCAACTCACTCATATAATATGTACTACACTGTGCATTTCGTGTAATGCGGGTTTTTCAGTAAATTCTAAGTTTTTCAGTGCAACTCACTCATATACTATGTACTACACTGTGCGTTTCTTATATTCTAAGTTTTTCAGTGCAACTCACTCATATACTATGTACTACACTGTGCGTTTCTTATATTCTAAGTTTTTCAGTGCAACTCACTCATATACTTTGTACTACACTGTGCGTTTCTTATATTCTAAGTTTTTCAGTGCAACTCACTCATATACTATGTACTACACTGTGCGTTTCTTAAATTCTAAGTTTTTCAGTGCAACTCACTCATATACTATGTACTACACTGTGCGTTTCTTATATTCTAAGTTTTTCAGTGCAACTCACTCATATACTATGTACTACACTGTGCGTTTCTTATATTCTAAGTTTTTCAGTGCAACTCACTCATATACTATGTACTACACTGTGCGTTTCTTATATTCTAAGTTTTTCAGTGCAACTCACTCATATACTATGTACTACACTGTGCGTTTCTTATATTCTAAGTTTTTCAGTGCAACTCACTCATATACTATGTACTACACTGTGCGTTTCTTATATTCTAAGTTTTTCAGTGCAACTCACTCATATACTATGTACTACACTGTGCGTTTCTTATATTCTAAGTTTTTCAGTGCAACTCACTCATATACTATGTACTACACTGTGCGTTTCTTATATTCTAAGTTTTTCAGTGCAACTCACTCATATACTATGTACTACACTGTGCATTTCGTGTAATGCGGGTTTTTCAGTAAATTCTAAGTTTTTCAGTGCAACTCACTCATATACTATGTACTACACTGTGCGTTTCTTATATTCTAAGTTTTTCAGTGCAACTCACTCATATACTATGTACTACACTGTGCGTTTTTTATATTCTAAGTTTTTCAGTGCAACTCACTCATATACTATGTACTACACTGTGCGTTTCTTATATTCTAAGTTTTTCAGTGCAACTCACTCATATACTATGTACTACACTGTGCGTTTCTTATATTCTAAGTTTTTCAGTGCAACTCACTCATATACTATGTACTACACTGTGCGTTTCTTATATTCTAAGTTTTTCAGTGCAACTCACTCATATACTATGTACTACACTGTGCGTTTCTTATATTCTAAGTTTTTCAGTGCAACTCACTCATATACTATGTACTACACTGTGCATTTCGTGTAATGCGGGTTTTTCAGTAAATTCTAAGTTTTTCAGTGCAACTCACTCATATACTATGTACTACACTGTGCGTTTCTTATATTCTAAGTTTTTGTGCAACTCACTCATATACTATGTACTACACTGTGCGTTTCTTATATTCTAAGTTTTTCAGTGCAACTCACTCATATACTATGTACTACACTGTGCGTTTCTTAAATTCTAAGTTTTTCAGTGCAACTCACTCATATACTATGTACTACACTGTGCGTTTCTTATATTCTAAGTTTTTCAGTGCAACTCACTCATATACTATGTACTACACTGTGCGTTTCTTATATTCTAAGTTTTTCAGTGCAACTCACTCATATACTATGTACTACACTGTGCGTTTCTTATATTCTAAGTTTTTCAGTGCAACTCACTCATATACTATGTACTACACTGTGCGTTTCTTATATTCTAAGTTTTTCAGTGCAACTCACTCATATACTATGTACTACACTGTGCGTTTCTTATATTCTAAGTTTTTCAGTGCAACTCACTCATATACTATGTACTACACTGTGCGTTTCTTAAATTCTAAGTTTTTCAGTGCAACTCACTCATACTATGTACTACACTGTGCGTTTCTTAAATTCTAGGTTTTTCCGTGCAACTCACTCATATACTATGTACTACACTGTGCGTTTCTTATATTCTAAGTTTTTCAGTGCAACTCACTCATATACTATGTACTACACTGTGCGTTTCTTATATTCTAAGTTTTTCAGTGCAACTCACTCATATACTATGTACTACACTGTGCGTTTCTTATATTCTAAGTTTTTCTGTGCAACTCACTCATATACTATGTACTACACTGTGCGTTTCTTATATTCTAAGTTTTTCAGTGCAACTCACTCATATACTATGTACTACACTGTGCGTTTCTTAAATTCTAAGTTTTTCAGTGCAACTCACTCATATACTATGTACTACACTGTGCGTTTCTTATATTCTAAGTTTTTCAGTGCAACTCACTCATATACTATGTACTACACTGTGCGTTTCTTAAATTCTAAGTTTTTCAGTGCAACTCACTCATATACTATGTACTACACTGTGCGTTTCTTATATTCTAAGTTTTTCAGTGCAACTCACTCATATACTATGTACTACACTGTGCGTTTCTTATATTCTAAGTTTTTCAGTGCAACTCACTCATATACTATGTACTACACTGTGCGTTTCTTATATTCTAAGTTTTTCAGTGCAACTCACTCATATACTATGTACTACACTGTGCGTTTCTTATATTCTAAGTTTTTCAGTGCAACTCACTCATATACTATGTACTACACTGTGCGTTTCTTATATTCTAAGTTTTTCAGTGCAACTCACTCATATACTATGTACTACACTGTGCATTTCGTGTAATGCGGGTTTTTCAGTAAATTCTAAGTTTTTCAGTGCAACTCACTCATATACTATGTACTACACTGTGCGTTTCTTATATTCTAAGTTTTTCAGTGCAACTCACTCATATACTTTGTACTACACTGTGCGTTTTTTATATTCTAAGTTTTTCAGTGCAACTCACTCATATACTATGTACTACACTGTGCGTTTCTTAAATTCTAAGTTTTTCAGTGCAACTCACTCATATACTATGTACTACACTGTGCGTTTCTTAAATTCTAAGTTTTTCAGTGCAACTCACTCATACTATGTATTACACTGTGCGTTTCTTAAATTCTAGGTTTTTCCGTGCAACTCACTCATATACTATGTACTACACTGTGCGTTTCTTATATTCTAAGTTTTTCAGTGCAACTCACTCATATACTATGTACTACACTGTGCGTTTCTTATATTCTAAGTTTTTCAGTGCAACTCACTCATATACTATGTACTACACTGTGCGTTTCTTATATTCTAAGTTTTTCAGTGCAACTCACTCATATAATATGTACTACACTGTGCATTTCGTGTAATGCGGGTTTTTCAGTAAATTCTAAGTTTTTCAGTGCAACTCACTCATATACTATGTACTACACTGTGCGTTTCTTATATTCTAAGTTTTTCTGTGCAACTCACTCATATACTATGTACTACATTGTGCGTTTCTTATATTCTAAGTTTTTCAGTGCAACTCACTCATATACTTTGTACTACACTGTGCGTTTCTTATATTCTAAGTTTTTCAGTGCAACTCACTCATATACTATGTACTACACTGTGCGTTTCTTAAATTCTAAGTTTTTCAGTGCAACTCACTCATATACTATGTACTACACTGTGCGTTTCTTATATTCTAAGTTTTTCAGTGCAACTCACTCATATACTATGTACTACACTGTGCGTTTCTTATATTCTAAGTTTTTCAGTGCAACTCACTCATATACTATGTACTACACTGTGCGTTTCTTATATTCTAAGTTTTTCAGTGCAACTCACTCATATACTATGTACTACACTGTGCGTTTCTTATATTCTAAGTTTTTCAGTGCAACTCACTCATATACTATGTACTACACTGTGCGTTTCTTATATTCTAAGTTTTTCAGTGCAACTCACTCATATACTATGTACTACACTGTGCGTTTCTTATATTCTAAGTTTTTCAGTGCAACTCACTCATATACTATGTACTACACTGTGCGTTTCTTATATTCTAAGTTTTTCAGTGCAACTCACTCATATACTATGTACTACACTGTGCGTTTCTTATATTCTAAGTTTTTCAGTGCAACTCACTCATATACTATGTACTACACTGTGCATTTCGTGTAATGCGGGTTTTTCAGTAAATTCTAAGTTTTTCAGTGCAACTCACTCATATACTATGTACTACACTGTGCGTTTCTTATATTCTAAGTTTTTCAGTGCAACTCACTCATATACTATGTACTACACTGTGCGTTTCTTATATTCTAAGTTTTTCTGTGCAACTCACTCATATACTATGTACTACACTGTGCGTTTCTTATATTCTAAGTTTTTCAGTGCAACTCACTCATATACTATGTACTACACTGTGCGTTTCTTAAATTCTAAGTTTTTCAGTGCAACTCACTCATATACTATGTACTACACTGTGCGTTTCTTATATTCTAAGTTTTTCAGTGCAACTCACTCATATACTATGTACTACACTGTGCGTTTCTTAAATTCTAAGTTTTTCAGTGCAACTCACTCATATACTATGTACTACACTGTGCGTTTCTTATATTCTAAGTTTTTCAGTGCAACTCACTCATATACTATGTACTACACTGTGCGTTTCTTATATTCTAAGTTTTTCAGTGCAACTCACTCATATACTATGTACTACACTGTGCGTTTCTTATATTCTAAGTTTTTCAGTGCAACTCACTCATATACTATGTACTACACTGTGCGTTTCTTATATTCTAAGTTTTTCAGTGCAACTCACTCATATACTATGTACTACACTGTGCGTTTCTTATATTCTAAGTTTTTCAGTGCAACTCACTCATATACTATGTACTACACTGTGCATTTCGTGTAATGCGGGTTTTTCAGTAAATTCTAAGTTTTTCAGTGCAACTCACTCATATACTATGTACTACACTGTGCGTTTCTTATATTCTAAGTTTTTCAGTGCAACTCACTCATATACTTTGTACTACACTGTGCGTTTTTTATATTCTAAGTTTTTCAGTGCAACTCACTCATATACTATGTACTACACTGTGCGTTTCTTAAATTCTAAGTTTTTCAGTGCAACTCACTCATATACTATGTACTACACTGTGCGTTTCTTAAATTCTAAGTTTTTCAGTGCAACTCACTCATACTATGTATTACACTGTGCGTTTCTTAAATTCTAGGTTTTTCCGTGCAACTCACTCATATACTATGTACTACACTGTGCGTTTCTTATATTCTAAGTTTTTCAGTGCAACTCACTCATATACTATGTACTACACTGTGCGTTTCTTATATTCTAAGTTTTTCAGTGCAACTCACTCATATGCTATGTACTACACTGTGCGTTTCTTATATTCTAAGTTTTTCAGTGCAACTCACTCATATAATATGTACTACACTGTGCATTTCGTGTAATGCGGGTTTTTCAGTAAATTCTAAGTTTTTCAGTGCAACTCACTCATATACTATGTACTACACTGTGCGTTTCTTATATTCTAAGTTTTTCTGTGCAACTCACTCATATACTATGTACTACATTGTGCGTTTCTTATATTCTAAGTTTTTCAGTGCAACTCACTCATATACTTTGTACTACACTGTGCGTTTCTTATATTCTAAGTTTTTCAGTGCAACTCACTCATATACTATGTACTACACTGTGCGTTTCTTAAATTCTAAGTTTTTCAGTGCAACTCACTCATATACTATGTACTACACTGTGCGTTTCTTATATTCTAAGTTTTTCAGTGCAACTCACTCATATACTATGTACTACACTGTGCGTTTCTTATATTCTAAGTTTTTCAGTGCAACTCACTCATATACTATGTACTACACTGTGCGTTTCTTATATTCTAAGTTTTTCAGTGCAACTCACTCATATACTATGTACTACACTGTGCGTTTCTTATATTCTAAGTTTTTCAGTGCAACTCACTCATATACTATGTACTACACTGTGCGTTTCTTATATTCTAAGTTTTTCAGTGCAACTCACTCATATACTATGTACTACACTGTGCGTTTCTTATATTCTAAGTTTTTCAGTGCAACTCACTCATATACTATGTACTACACTGTGCGTTTCTTATATTCTAAGTTTTTCAGTGCAACTCACTCATATACTATGTACTACACTGTGCGTTTCTTATATTCTAAGTTTTTCAGTGCAACTCACTCATATACTATGTACTACACTGTGCATTTCGTGTAATGCGGGTTTTTCAGTAAATTCTAAGTTTTTCAGTGCAACTCACTCATATACTATGTACTACACTGTGCGTTTCTTATATTCTAAGTTTTTCAGTGCAACTCACTCATATACTATGTACTACACTGTGCGTTTCTTATATTCTAAGTTTTTCAGTGCAACTCACTCATATACTATGTACTACACTGTGCGTTTCTTATATTCTAAGTTTTTCAGTGCAACTCACTCATATACTTTGTACTACACTGTGCGTTTCTTATATTCTAAGTTTTTCAGTGCAACTCACTCATATACTATGTACTACACTGTGCGTTTCTTAAATTCTAAGTTTTTCAGTGCAACTCACTCATATACTATGTACTACACTGTGCGTTTCTTATATTCTAAGTTTTTCAGTGCAACTCACTCATATACTATGTACTACACTGTGCGTTTCTTATATTCTAAGTTTTTCAGTGCAACTCACTCATATACTATGTACTACACTGTGCGTTTCTTATATTCTAAGTTTTTCAGTGCAACTCACTCATATACTATGTACTACACTGTGCGTTTCTTATATTCTAAGTTTTTCAGTGCAACTCACTCATATACTATGTACTACACTGTGCGTTTCTTATATTCTAAGTTTTTCAGTGCAACTCACTCATATAATATGTCTTACACTGTGCATTTCGTGTAATGCGGGTTTTTCAGTAAATTCTAAGTTTTTCAGTGCAACTCACTCATATACTATGTACTACACTGTGCGTTTCTTATATTCTAAGTTTTTCAGTGCAACTCACTCATATACTATGTACTACACTGTGCGTTTCTTAAATTCTAAGTTTTTCAGTGCTACTCACTCATATACTATGTACTACACTGTGCGTTTCTTATATTCTAAGTTTTTCAGTGCAACTCACTCATATACTATGTACTACACTGTGCGTTTCTTATATTCTAAGTTTTTCAGTGCAACTCACTCATATACTATGTACCACATGTGCGTTTCTTATATTCTAAGTTTTTCAGTGCAACTCACTCATATACTATGTACTACACTGTGCGTTTCTTAAATTCTAAGTTTTTCAGTGCAACTCACTCATACTATGTATTACACTGTGCGTTTCTTAAATTCTAGGTTTTTCCGTGCAACTCACTCATATACTATTTACTACAATGTGCGTTTCTTATATTCTAAGTTTTTCAGTGCAACTCACTCATATACTATGTACTACACTGTGCGTTTCTTATATTCTAAGTTTTTCAGTGCAACTCACTCATATACTATGTACTACACTGTGCGTTTCTTATATTCTAAGTTTTTCAGTGCAACTCACTCATATAATATGTACTACACTGTGCATTTCGTGTAATGCGGGTTTTTCAGTAAATTCTAAGTTTTTCAGTGCAACTCACTCATATACTATGTACTACACTGTGCGTTTCTTATATTCTAAGTTTTTCAGTGCAACTCACTCATATACTATGTACCACATGTGCGTTTCTTATATTCTAAGTTTTTCAGTGCAACTCACTCATATACTATGTACTACACTGTGCGTTTCTTAAATTCTAAGTTTTTCAGTGCAACTCACTCATACTATGTATTACACTGTGCGTTTCTTAAATTCTAGGTTTTTCCGTGCAACTCACTCATATACTATTTACTACAATGTGCGTTTCTTATATTCTAAGTTTTTCAGTGCAACTCACTCATATACTATGTACTACACTGTGCGTTTCTTATATTCTAAGTTTTTCAGTGCAACTCACTCATATACTATGTACTACACTGTGCGTTTCTTATATTCTAAGTTTTTCAGTGCAACTCACTCATATAATATGTACTACACTGTGCATTTCGTGTAATGCGGGTTTTTCAGTAAATTCTAAGTTTTTCAGTGCAACTCACTCATATACTATGTACTACACTGTGCGTTTCTTATATTCTAAGTTTTTCAGTGCAACTCACTCATATACTATATACTACACTGTGCGTTTCTTATATTCTAAGTTTTTCAGTGCAACTCACTCATATACTTTGTACTACACTGTGCGTTTCTTATATTCTAAGTTTTTCAGTGCAACTCACTCATATACTATGTACTACACTGTGCGTTTCTTAAATTCTAAGTTTTTCAGTGCAACTCACTCATATACTATGTACTACACTGTGCGTTTCTTATATTCTAAGTTTTTCAGTGCAACTCACTCATATACTATGTACTACACTGTGCGTTTCTTATATTCTAAGTTTTTCAGTGCAACTCACTCATATACTATGTACTACACTGTGCGTTTCTTATATTCTAAGTTTTTCAGTGCAACTCACTCATATACTATGTACTACACTGTGCGTTTCTTATATTCTAAGTTTTTCAGTGCAACTCACTCATATACTATGTACTACACTGTGCGTTTCTTATATACTAAGTTTTTCAGTGCAACTCACTCATATACTATGTACTACACTGTGCGTTTCTTATATTCTAAGTTTTTCAGTGCAACTCACTCATATACTATATACTACACTGTGCGTTTCTTATATTCTAAGTTTTTCAGTGCAAGTCACTCATATACTATGTACTACACTGTGCGTTTTTTATATTCTAAGTTTTTCAGTGCAACTCACTCATATACTATGTACTACACTGTGCATTTCGTGTAATGCGGGTTTTTCAGTAAATTCTAAGTTTTTCAGTGCAACTCACTCATATACTATGTACTACACTGTGCGTTTCTTATATTCTAAGTTTTTCAGTGCAACTCACTCATATACTATGTACTACACTGTGCGTTTCTTATATTCTAAGTTTTTCAGTGCAACTCACTCATATACTATGTACTACACTGTGCGTTTCTTATATTCTAAGTTTTTCAGTGCAACTCACTCATATACTATGTACTACACTGTGCGTTTCTTATATTCTAAGTTTTTCAGTGCAACTCACTCATATACTTTGTACTACACTGTGCGTTTCTTATATTCTAAGTTTTTCAGTGCAACTCACTCATATACTATGTACTACACTGTGCGTTTCTTATATTCTAAGTTTTTCAGTGCAACTCACTCATATACTATGTACTACACTGTGCGTTTCTTATATTCTAAGTTTTTCAGTGCAACTCACTCATATACTATGTACTACACTGTGCGTTTCTTATATTCTAAGTTTTTCAGTGCAACTCACTCATATACTATGTACTACACTGTGCGTTTCTTATATTCTAAGTTTTTCAGTGCAACTCACTCATATACTATGTACTACACTGTGCGTTTCTTATATTCTAAGTTTTTCAGTGCAACTCACTCATATACTTTGTACTACACTGTGCGTTTCTTATATTCTAAGTTTTTCAGTGCAACTCACTCATATACTATGTACTACACTGTGCGTTTCTTAAATTCTAAGTTTTTCAGTGCAACTCACTCATATACTATGTACTACAATGTGCGTTTCTTATATTCTAAGTTTTTCAGTGCAACTCACTCATATACTATGTACTACACTGTGCGTTTCTTATATTCTAAGTTTTTCAGTGCAACTCACTCATATACTATGTACTACACTGTGCGTTTCTTAAATTCTACGTTTTTCAGTGCAAGTCACTCATACTATGTACTACACTGTGCGTTTCTTAAATTCTAGGTTTTTCCGTGCAACTCACTCATATACTATGTACTACAATGTGCGTTTCTTATATTCTAAGTTTTTCAGTGCAACTCACTCATATACTATGTACTACACTGTGCGTTTCTTATATTCTAAGTTTTTCAGTGCAACTCACTCATATACTATGTACTACACTGTGCGTTTCTTATATTCTAAGTTTTTCAGTGCAACTCACTCATATACTATGTACTACACTGTGCGTTTCTTATATTCTAAGTTTTTCAGTGCTACTCACTCATATACTATGTACTACACTGTGCGTTTCTTATATTCTAAGTTTTTCAGTGCAACTCACTCATATACTATGTACTACACTGTGCGTTTCTTATATTCTAAGTTTTTCAGTGCAACTCACTCATATATATGTCTTACACTGTGCATTTCGTGTAATGCGGGTTTTTCAGTAAATTCTAAGTTTTTCAGTGCAACTCACTCATATACTATGTACTACACTGTGCGTTTCTTATATTCTAAGTTTTTCAGTGCAACTCACTCATATACTATGTACTACACTGTGCGTTTCTTAAATTCTAAGTTTTTCAGTGCTACTCACTCATATACTATGTACTACACTGTGCGTTTCTTATATTCTAAGTTTTTCAGTGCAACTCACTCATATACTATGTACTACACTGTGCGTTTCTTATATTCTAAGTTTTTCAGTGCAACTCACTCATATACTATGTACCACATGTGCGTTTCTTATATTCTAAGTTTTTCAGTGCAACTCACTCATATACTATGTACTACACTGTGCGTTTCTTAAATTCTAAGTTTTTCAGTGCAACTCACTCATACTATGTATTACACTATGCGTTTCTTAAATTCTAGGTTTTTCCGTGCAACTCACTCATATACTATTTACTACAATGTGCGTTTCTTATATTCTAAGTTTTTCAGTGCAACTCACTCATATACTATGTACTACACTGTGCGTTTCTTATATTCTAAGTTTTTCAGTGCAACTCACTCATATACTATGTACTACACTGTGCGTTTCTTATATTCTAAGTTTTTCAGTGCAACTCACTCATATAATATGTACTACACTGTGCATTTCGTGTAATGCGGGTTTTTCAGTAAATTCTAAGTTTTTCAGTGCAACTCACTCATATACTATGTACTACACTGTGCGTTTCTTATATTCTAAGTTTTTCAGTGCAACTCACTCATATACTATGTACCACATGTGCGTTTCTTATATTCTAAGTTTTTCAGTGCAACTCACTCATATACTATGTACTACACTGTGCGTTTCTTAAATTCTAAGTTTTTCAGTGCAACTCACTCATACTATGTATTACACTGTGCGTTTCTTAAATTCTAGGTTTTTCCGTGCAACTCACTCATATACTATTTACTACAATGTGCGTTTCTTATATTCTAAGTTTTTCAGTGCAACTCACTCATATACTATGTACTACACTGTGCGTTTCTTATATTCTAAGTTTTTCAGTGCAACTCACTCATATACTATGTACTACACTGTGCGTTTCTTATATTCTAAGTTTTTCAGTGCAACTCACTCATATAATATGTACTACACTGTGCATTTCGTGTAATGCGGGTTTTTCAGTAAATTCTAAGTTTTTCAGTGCAACTCACTCATATACTATGTACTACACTGTGCGTTTCTTATATTCTAAGTTTTTCAGTGCAACTCACTCATATACTATATACTACACTGTGCGTTTCTTATATTCTAAGTTTGTCAGTGCAACTCACTCATATACTTTGTACTACACTGTGCGTTTCTTATATTCTAAGTTTTTCAGTGCAACTCACTCATATACTATGTACTACACTGTGCGTTTCTTAAATTCTAAGTTTTTCAGTGCAACTCACTCATATACTATGTACTACACTGTGCGTTTCTTATATTCTAAGTTTTTCAGTGCAACTCACTCATATACTATGTACTACACTGTGCGTTTCTTATATTCTAAGTTTTTCAGTGCAACTCACTCATATACTATGTACTACACTGTGCGTTTCTTATATTCTAAGTTTTTCAGTGCAACTCACTCATATACTATGTACTACACTGTGCGTTTCTTATATTCTAAGTTTTTCAGTGCAACTCACTCATATACTATGTACTACACTGTGCGTTTCTTATATACTAAGTTTTTCAGTGCAACTCACTCATATACTATGTACTACACTGTGCGTTTCTTATATTCTAAGTTTTTCAGTGCAACTCACTCATATACTATATACTACACTGTGCGTTTCTTATATTCTAAGTTTTTCAGTGCAAGTCACTCATATACTATGTACTACACTGTGCGTTTTTTATATTCTAAGTTTTTCAGTGCAACTCACTCATATACTATGTACTACACTGTGCATTTCGTGTAATGCGGGTTTTTCAGTAAATTCTAAGTTTTTCAGTGCAACTCACTCATATACTATGTACTACACTGTGCGTTTCTTATATTCTAAGTTTTTCAGTGCAACTCACTCATATACTATGTACTACACTGTGCGTTTCTTATATTCTAAGTTTTTCAGTGCAACTCACTCATATACTATGTACTACACTGTGCGTTTCTTATATTCTAAGTTTTTCAGTGCAACTCACTCATATACTATGTACTACACTGTGCGTTTCTTATATTCTAAGTTTTTCAGTGCAACTCACTCATATACTTTGTACTACACTGTGCGTTTCTTATATTCTAAGTTTTTCAGTGCAACTCACTCATATACTATGTACTACACTGTGCGTTTCTTATATTCTAAGTTTTTCAGTGCAACTCACTCATATACTATGTACTACACTGTGCGTTTCTTATATTCTAAGTTTTTCAGTGCAACTCACTCATATACTATGTACTACACTGTGCGTTTCTTATATTCTAAGTTTTTCAGTGCAACTCACTCATATACTATGTACTACACTGTGCGTTTCTTATATTCTAAGTTTTTCAGTGCAACTCACTCATATACTATGTACTACACTGTGCGTTTCTTATATTCTAAGTTTTTCAGTGCAACTCACTCATATACTTTGTACTACACTGTGCGTTTCTTATATTCTAAGTTTTTCAGTGCAACTCACTCATATACTATGTACTACACTGTGCGTTTCTTAAATTCTAAGTTTTTCAGTGCAACTCACTCATATACTATGTACTACAATGTGCGTTTCTTATATTCTAAGTTTTTCAGTGCAACTCACTCATATACTATGTACTACACTGTGCGTTTCTTATATTCTAAGTTTTTCAGTGCAACTCACTCATATACTATGTACTACACTGTGCGTTTCTTAAATTCTACGTTTTTCAGTGCAAGTCACTCATACTATGTACTACACTGTGCGTTTCTTAAATTCTAGGTTTTTCCGTGCAACTCACTCATATACTATGTACTACAATGTGCGTTTCTTATATTCTAAGTTTTTCAGTGCAACTCACTCATATACTATGTACTACACTGTGCGTTTCTTATATTCTAAGTTTTTCAGTGCAACTCACTCATATACTATGTACTACACTGTGCGTTTCTTATATTCTAAGTTTTTCAGTGCAACTCACTCATATACTATGTACTACACTGTGCGTTTCTTATATTCTAAGTTTTTCAGTGCAACTCACTCATATAATATGTCTTACACTGTGCATTTCGTGTAATGCGGGTTTTTCAGTAAATTCTAAGTTTTTCAGTGCAACTCACTCATATACTATGTACTACACTGTGCGTTTCTTATATTCTAAGTTTTTCAGTGCAACTCACTCATATACTATGTACTACACTGTGCGTTTCTTATATTCTAAGTTTTTCAGTGCAACTCACTCATATACTTTGTACTACACTGTGCGTTTTTTATATTCTAAGTTTTTCAGTGCAACTCACTCATATACTATGTACTACACTGTGCGTTTCTTAAATTCTAAGTTTTTCAGTGCAACTCACTCATATACTATGTACTACACTGTGCCTTTCTTATATTCTAAGTTTTTCAGTGCAACTCACTCATATACTATGTACTACACTGTGCGTTTCTTATATTCTAAGTTTTTCAGTGCAACTCACTCATATACTATGTACTACACTGTGCGTTTCTTAAATTCTAGGTTTTTCCGTGCAACTCACTCATATACTATGTACTACAATGTGCGTTTCTTATATTCTAAGTTTTTCAGTGCAACTCACTCATATACTATGTACTACACTGTGCGTTTCTTATATTCTAAGTTTTTCAGTGCAACTCACTCATATACTATGTACTACACTGTGCGTTTCTTATATTCTAAGTTTTTCAGTGCAACTCACTCATATACTATGTACTACACTGTGCGTTTCTTATATTCTAAGTTTTTCAGTGCAACTCACTCATATAATATGTCTTACACTGTGCATTTCGTGTAATGCGGGTTTTTCAGTAAATTCTAAGTTTTTCAGTGCAACTCACTCATATACTATGTACTACACTGTGCGTTTCTTATATTCTAAGTTTTTCAGTGCAACTCACTCATATACTATGTACTACACTGTGCGTTTCTTATATTCTAAGTTTTTCAGTGCAACTCACTCATATACTATGTACTACACTGTGCGTTTCTTATATTCTAAGTTTTTCAGTGCAACTCACTCATATACTATGTACTACACTGTGCGTTTCTTATATTCTAAGTTTTTCAGTGCAACTCACTCATATACTATGTACTACACTGTGCGTTTCTTATATTCTAAGTTTTTCAGTGCAACTCACTCATATACTATGTACTACACTGTGCGTTTCTTATATTCTAAGTTTTTCAGTGCAACTCACTCATATACTATGTACTACACTGTGCGTTTCTTATATTCTAAGTTTTTCAGTGCAACTCACTCATATACTATGTACTACACTGTGCGTTTCTTATATTCTAAGTTTTTCAGTGCAACTCACTCATATACTATGTACTACACTGTGCATTTCGTGTAATGCGGGTTTTTCAGTAAATTCTAAGTTTTTCAGTGCAACTCACTCATATACTATGTACTACACTGTGCGTTTCTTATATTCTAAGTTTTTCAGTGCAACTCACTCATATACTATGTACTACACTGTGCGTTTCTTATATTCTAAGTTTTTCAGTGCAACTCACTCATATACTATGTACTACACTGTGCGTTTCTTATATTCTAAGTTTTTCAGTGCAACTCACTCATATACTATGTACTACACTGTGCGTTTCTTATATTCTAAGTTTTTCAGTGCAACTCACTCATATACTTTGTACTACACTGTGCGTTTCTTATATTCTAAGTTTTCAGTGCAACTCACTCATATACTATGTACTACACTGTGCGTTTCTTATATTCTAAGTTTTTCAGTGCAACTCACTCATATACTATGTACTACACTGTGCGTTTCTTATATTCTAAGTTTTTCAGTGCAACTCACTCATATACTATGTACTACACTGTGCGTTTCTTATATTCTAAGTTTTTCAGTGCAACTCACTCATATACTATGTACTACACTGTGCGTTTCTTATATTCTAAGTTTTTCAGTGCAACTCACTCATATACTATGTACTACACTGTGCGTTTCTTATATTCTAAGTTTTTCAGTGCAACTCACTCATATACTATGTACTACACTGTGCGTTTCTTATATTCTAAGTTTTTCAGTGCAACTCACTCATATACTATGTACTATACTGTGCGTTTCTTATATTCTAAGTTTTTCAGTGCAACTCACTCATATACTATGTACTACACTGTGCATTACGTGTAATGCGGGTTTTTCAGTAAATTCTAAGTTTTTCAGTGCAACTCACTCATATACTATGTACTACACTGTGCGTTTCTTATATTCTAAGTTTTTCAGTGCAACTCACTCATATACTATGTACTACACTGTGCGTTTCTTATATTCTAAGTTTTTCAGTGCAACTCACTCATATACTATGTACTACACTGTGCGTTTCTTATATTCTAAGTTTTTCAGTGCAACTCACTCATATACTATGTACTACACTGTGCGTTTCTTATATTCTAAGTTTTTCAGTGCAACTCACTCATATACTATGTACTACACTGTGCGTTTCTTATATTCTAAGTTTTTCAGTGCAACTCACTCATATACTATGTACTACACTGTGCGTTTCTTATATTCTAAGTTTTTCAGTGCAACTCACTCATATACTATGTACTACACTGTGCGTTTCTTATATTCTAAGTTTTTCAGTGCAACTCACTCATATACTATGTACTACACTGTGCGTTTCTTATATTCTAAGTTTTTCAGTGCAACTCACTCATATACTATGTACTACACTGTGCGTTTCTTATATTCTAAGTTTTTCAGTGCAACTCACTCATATACTATGTACTACACTGTGCGTTTCTTATATGCTAAGTTTTTCAGTGCAACTCACTCATATACTATGTACTACACTGTGCGTTTCTTAAATTCTAAGTTTTTCCGTGCAACTCACTCATATACTATGTACTACACTGTGCGTTTCTTAAATTCTAGGTTTTTCCGTGCAACTCACTCATATACTATGTACTACAATGTGCGTTTCTTATATTCTAAGTTTTTCAGTGCAACTCACTCATATACTATGTACTACACTGTGCGTTTCTTATATTCTAAGTTTTTCAGTGCAACTCACTCATATACTATGTACTACACTGTGCGTTTCTTATATTCTAAGTTTTTCAGTGCAACTCACTCATATACTATGTACTACACTGTGCGTTTCTTAAATTCTAAGTTTTTCAGTGCAACTCACTCATATACTATGTACTACACTGTGCGTTTCTAAAATTCTAGGTTTTTCAGTGCAACTCACTCATATACTATGTACTACACTGTGCGTTTCTTATATTCTAAGTTTTTCAGTGCAACTCACTCATATACTATGTACTACACTGTGCGTTTCTTATATTCTAAGTTTTTCAGTGCAACTCACTCATATACTATGTACTACACTGTGCGTTTCTTATATTCTAAGTTTTTCAGTGCAACTCACTCATATACTATGTACTACACTGTGCGTTTCTTATATTCTAAGTTTTTCAGTGCAACTCACTCATATACTATGTACTACACTGTGCGTTTCTTATATTCTAATTTTTTCAGTGCAACTCACTCATATACTATGTACTACACTGTGCGTTTCTTATATTCTAAGTTTTTCAGTGCAACTCACTCATATACTATGTACTACACTGTGCGTTTCTTAAATTCTAAGTTTTTCAGTGCAACTCACTCATATACTATGTACTACACTGTGCGTTTCTTAAATTCTAGGTTTTTCAGTGCAACTCACTCATATACTATGTACTACACTGTGCGTTTCTTATATTCTAAGTTTTTCATCGCAACTCACTCATATACTATGTACTACACTGTGCGTTTCTTATATTCTAAGTTTTTCAGTGCAACTCACTCATTTACTATGTACTACACTGTGCGTTTCTTATATTCTAAGTTTTTCAGTGCAACTCACTCATATACTATGTACTACACTGTGCGTTTCTTATATTCTAAGTTTTTCAGTGCAACTCACTCATATACTATGTACTACACTGTGCGTTTCTTATATTCTAAGTTTTTCAGTGCAACTCACTCATATACTATGTACTACACTGTGCGTTTCTTATATTCTAAGTTTTTCAGTGCAACTCACTCATATACTATGTACTACACTGTGCGTTTCTTATATTCTAAGTTTTTCAGTGCAACTCACTCATATACTATGTACTACACTGTGCGTTTCTTAAATTCTAAGTTTTTCAGTGCAACTCACTCATATACTATGTACTACACTGTGCGTTTCTTAAATTCTAGGTTTTTCAGTGCAACTCACTCATATACTATGTACTACAATGTGCCTTTCTTATATTCTAAGTTTTTCAGTGCAACTCACTCATATACTATGTACTACAATGTGCGTTTCTTATATTCTAAGTTTTTCAGTGCAACTCACTCATATACTATGTACTACACTGTGCGTTTCTTATATTCTAAGTTTTTCAGTGCAACTCACTCATATACTATGTACTACACTGTGCGTTTCTTATATTCTAAGTTTTTCAGTGCAACTCACTCATATACTATGTACTACACTGTGCGTTTCTTATATTCTAAGTTTTTCAGTGCAACTCACTCATATACTATGTACTACACTGTGCGTTTCTTATATTCTAAGTTTTTCAGTGCAACTCACTCATATACTATGTACTACACTGTGCGTTTCTTATATTCTAAGTTTTTCAGTGCAACTCACTCATATACTATGTACTACACTGTGCGTTTCTTATATTCTAAGTTTTTCAGTGCAACTCACTCATATACTATGTACTACACTGTGCGTTTCTTATATTCTAAGTTTTTCAGTGCAACTCACTCATATACTATGTACTACACTGTGCGTTTCTTATATGCTAAGTTTTTCAGTGCAACTCACTCATATACTATGTACTACACTGTGCGTTTCTTAAATTCTAAGTTTTTCCGTGCAACTCACTCATATACTATGTACTACACTGTGCGTTTCTTAAATTCTAGGTTTTTCCGTGCAACTCACTCATATACTATGTACTACAATGTGCGTTTCTTATATTCTAAGTTTTTCAGTGCAACTCACTCATATACTATGTACTACACTGTGCGTTTCTTATATTCTAAGTTTTTCAGTGCAACTCACTCATATACTATGTACTACACTGTGCGTTTCTTATATTCTAAGTTTTTCAGTGCAACTCACTCATATACTATGTACTACACTGTGCGTTTCTTAAATTCTAAGTTTTTCAGTGCAACTCACTCATATACTATGTACTACACTGTGCGTTTCTAAAATTCTAGGTTTTTCAGTGCAACTCACTCATATACTATGTACTACACTGTGCGTTTCTTATATTCTAAGTTTTTCAGTGCAACTCACTCATATACTATGTACTACACTGTGCGTTTCTTATATTCTAAGTTTTTCAGTGCAACTCACTCATATACTATGTACTACACTGTGCGTTTCTTATATTCTAAGTTTTTCAGTGCAACTCACTCATATACTATGTACTACACTGTGCGTTTCTTATATTCTAAGTTTTTCAGTGAAAATCACTCATATACAATGTACTACACTGTGCGTTTCTTATATTCTAAGTTTTTCAGTGCAACTCACTCATATACTATGTACTACACTGTGCGTTTCTTATATTCTAAGTTTTTCAGTGCAACTCACTCATATACTATGTACTACACTGTGCGTTTCTTAAATTCGAAGTTTTTCAGTGCAACTCACTCATATACTATGTACTACACTGTGCGTTTCTTAAATTCCAGGTTTTTCCGTGCAACTCACTCATATACTATGTACTACAATGTGCGTTTCTTATATTCTAAGTTTTTCAGTGCAACTCACTCATATACTATGTACTACACTGTGCGTTTCTTATATTCTAAGTTTTTCAGTGCAACTCACTCATATACTATGTACTACACTGTGCGTTTCTTATATTCTAAGTTTTTCAGTGCAACTCACTCATATACTATGTACTACACTGTGCATTTCGTGTAATGCGGGTTTTTCAGTAAATTCTAAGTTTTTCAGTGCAACTCACTCATATACTATGTACTACACTGTGCGTTTCTTATATTCTAAGTTTTTCAGTGCAACTCACTCATATACTATGTACTACACTGTGCGTTTCTTATATTCTGAGTTTTTCAGTGCAACTCACTCATATACTATGTACTACACTGTGCGTTTCTTATATTCTAAGTTTTTCAGTGCAACTCACTCATATACTATGTACTACACTGTGCGTTTCTTATATTCTAAGTTTTTCAGTGCAACTCACTCATATACTATGTACTACACTGTGCGTTTCTTATATTCTAATTTTTTCAGTGCAACTCACTCATATACTATGTACTACACTGTGCGTTTCTTATATTCTAAGTTTTTCAGTGCAACTCACTCATATACTATGTACTACACTGTGCGTTTCTTATATTCTAAGTTTTTCAGTGCAACTCACTCATATACTATGTACTACACTGTGCGTTTCTTATATTCTATGTTTTTCAGTGCAACTCACTCATATACTATGTACTACACTGTGCGTTTCTTATATTCTAAGTTTTTCAGTGCAACTCACTCATATACTATGTACTACACTGTGCGTTTCTTATATTCTAAGTTTTTCAGTGCAACTCACTCATATACTATGTACTACACTGTGCGTTTCTTATATTCTAAGTTTTTCAGTGCAACTCACTCATATACTATGTACTACACTGTGCATTTCGTGTAATGCGGATTTTTCAGTAAATTCTAAGTTTTTCAGTGCAACTCACTCATATACTATGTACTACACTGTGCGTTTCTTATATTCTAAGTTTTTCAGTGCAACTCACTCATATACTATGTACTACACTGTGCGTTTCTTATATTCTAAGTTTTTCAGTGCAACTCACTCATATACTATGTACTACACTGTGCGTTTCTTATATTCTAAGTTTTTCAGTGCAACTCACTCATATACTATGTACTACACTGTGCGTTTCTTATATTCTAATTTTTTCAGTGCAACTCACTCATATACTATGTACTACACTGTGCGTTTCTTATATTCTAAGTTTTTCAGTGCAACTCACTCATATACTATGTACTACACTGTGCGTTTCTTAAATTCTAAGTTTTTCAGTGCAACTCACTCATATACTATGTACTACACTGTGCGTTTCTTAAATTCTAGGTTTTTCAGTGCAACTCACTCATATACTATGTACTACACTGTGCGTTTCTTATATTCTAAGTTTTTCAGTGCAACTCACTCATATACTATGTACTACACTGTGCGTTTCTTATATTCTAAGTTTTTCAGTGCAACTCACTCATATACTATGTACTACACTGTGCGTTTCTTATATTCTAAGTTTTTCAGTGCAACTCACTCATTTACTATGTACTACACTGTGCGTTTCTTATATTCTCAGTTTTTCAGTGCAACTCACTCATATACTATGTACTACACTGTGCGTTTCTTATATTCTAAGTTTTTCATCGCAACTCACTCATATACTATGTACTACACTGTGCGTTTCTTATATTCTAAGTTTTTCATCGCAACTCACTCATATACTATGTACTACACTGTGCGTTTCTTATATTCTAAGTTTTTCAGTGCAACTCACTCATATACTATGTACTACACTGTGCGTTTCTTATATTCTAAGTTTTTCAGTGCAACTCACTCATATACTATGTACTACACTGTGCGTTTCTTATATTCTAAGTTTTTCAGTGCACCTCACTCATATACTATGTACTACACTGTGCGTTTCTTATATTCTAAGTTTTTCAGTGCAACTCACTCATATACTATGTACTACACTGTGCGTTTCTTAAATTCTAAGTTTTTCAGTGCAACTCACTCATATACTATGTACTACACTGTGCGTTTCTTAAATTCTAGGTTTTTCAGTGCAACTCACTCATATACTATGTACTACAATGTGCCTTTCTTATATTCTAAGTTTTTCAGTGCAACTCACTCATATACTATGTACTACAATGTGCGTTTCTTATATTCTAAGTTTTTCAGTGCAACTCACTCATATACTATGTACTACACTGTGCGTTTCTTATATTCTAAGTTTTTCAGTGCAACTCACTCATATACTATGTACTACACTGTGCGTTTCTTATATTCTAAGTTTTTCAGTGCAACTCACTCATATACTATGTACTACACTGTGCATTTCGTGTAATGCGGGTTTTTCAGTAAATTCTAAGTTTTTCAGTGCAACTCACTCATATACTATGTACTACACTGTGCGTTTCTTATATTCTAAGTTTTTCAGTGCAACTCACTCATATACTATGTACTACACTGTGCGTTTCTTATATTCTAAGTTTTTCAGTGCAACTCACTCATATACTATGTACTACACTGTGCGTTTCTTATATTCTAAGTTTTTCAGTGCAACTCACTCATATACTATGTACTACACTGTGCGTTTCTTATATTCTAAGTTTTTCAGTGCAACTCACTCATATACTATGTACTACACTGTGCGTTTCTTATATGCTAAGTTTTTCAGTGCAACTCACTCATATACTATGTACTACACTGTGCGTTTCTTAAATTCTAAGTTTTTCAGTGCAACTCACTCATATACTATGTACTACACTGTGCGTTTCTTAAATTCTAGGTTTTTCCGTGCAACTCACTCATATACTATGTACTACAATGTGCGTTTCTTATATTCTAAGTTTTTCAGTGCAACTCACTCATATACTATGTACTACACTGTGCGTTTCTTATATTCTAAGTTTTTCAGTGCAACTCACTCATATACTATGTACTACACTGTGCGTTTCTTATATTCTAAGTTTTTCAGTGCAACTCACTCATATACTATGTACTACACTGTGCGTTTCTTAAATTCTAAGTTTTTCAGTGCAACTCACTCATATACTATGTACTACACTGTGCGTTTCTTATATTCTAAGTTTTTCAGTGCAACTCACTCATATACTATGTACTACACTGTGCGTTTCTTATATTCTAAGTTTTTCAGTGCAACTCACTCATATACTATGTACTACACTGTGCGTTTCTTATATTCTAAGTTTTTCAGTGCAACTCACTCATATACTATGTACTACACTGTGCGTTTCTTATATTCTAAGTTTTTCAGTGCAACTCACTCATATACTATGTACTACACTGTGCGTTTCTTATATTCTAAGTTTTTCAGTGCAACTCACTCATATACTATGTACTACACTGTGCGTTTCTTATATTCTAAGTTTTTGAGTGCAACTCACTCATATACTATGTACTACACTGTGCGTTTCTTATATTCTAAGTTTTTCAGTGCAACTCACTCATATACTATGTACTACACTGTGCGTTTCTTATATTCTAAGTTTTTCAGTGCAAATCACTCATATACTATGTACTACACTGTGCGTTTCTTATATTCTAAGTTTTTCAGTGCAACTCACTCATATACTATGTACTACACTGTGCGTTTCTTATATTCTAAGTTTTTCAGTGCAACTCACTCATATACTATGTACTACACTGTGCGTTTCTTATATTCTAAGTTTTTCACTGCAACTCACTCATATACTATGTACTACACTGTGCGTTTCTTATATTCTAAGTTTTTCAGTGCAACTCACTCATATACTATGTACTACACTGTGCATTTCGTGTAATGCGGGTTTTTCAGTAAATTCTAAGTTTTTCAGGGCAACTCACTCATATACTATGTACTACACTGTGCGTTTCTTATATTCTAAATTTTTCAGTGCAACTCACTCATATACTATGTACTACACTGTGCGTTTCTTATATTCTAAGTTTTTCAGTGAAAATCACTCATATACAATGTACTACACTGTGCGTTTCTTATATTCTAAGTTTTTCAGTGCAACTCACTCATATACTATGTACTACACTGTGCGTTTCTTATATTCTAAGTTTTTCAGTGCAACTCACTCATATACTATGTACTACACTGTGCGTTTCTTAAATTCTAAGTTTTTCAGTGCAACTCACTCATATACTATGTACTACACTGTGCGTTTCTTATATTCTAAGTTTTTCAGTGCAACTCACTCATATACTATGTACTACACTGTGCGTTTCTTATATTCTGAGTTTTTCAGTGCAACTCACTCATATACTATGTACTACACTGTGCGTTTCTTATATTCTAAGTTTTTCAGTGCAACTCACTCATATACTATGTACTACACTGTGCGTTTCTTATATTCTAAGTTTTTCAGTGCAACTCACTCATATACTATGTACTACACTGTGCGTTTCTTATATTCTAAGTTTTTCAGTGCAACTCACTCATATACTATGTACTACACTGTGCGTTTCTTATATTCTAAGTTTTTCAGTGCAACTCACTCATATACTATGTACTACACTGTGCGTTTCTTATATTCTAAGTTTTTCAGTGCAACTCACTCATATACTATGTACTACACTGTGCGTTTCTTATATTCTAAGTTTTTCAGTGCAACTCACTCATATACTATGTACTACACTGTGCGTTTCTTATATTCTATGTTTTTCAGTGCAACTCACTCATATACTATGTACTACACTGTGCGTTTCTTATATTCTAAGTTTTTCAGTGCAACTCACTCATATACTATGTACTACACTGTGCGTTTCTTATATTCTAAGTTTTTCAGTGCAACTCACTCATATACTATGTACTACACTGTGCGTTTCTTATATTCTAAGTTTTTCAGTGCAACTCACTCATATACTATGTACTACACTGTGCATTTCGTGTAATGCCGATTTTTCAGTAAATTCTAAGTTTTTCAGTGCAACTCACTCATATACTATGTACTACACTGTGCGTTTCTTATATTCTAAGTTTTTCAGTGCAACTCACTCATATACTATGTACTACACTGTGCGTTTCTTATATTCTAAGTTTTTCAGTGCAACTCACTCATATACTATGTACTACACTGTGCGTTTCTTATATTCTAAGTTTTTCAGTGCAACTCACTCATATACTATGTACTACACTGTGCGTTTCTTATATTCTAAGTTTTTCAGTGCAACTCACTCATATACTATGTACTACACTGTGCGTTTCTTATATTCTAAGTTTTTCAGTGCAACTCACTCATATACTATGTACTACACTGTGCGTTTCTTAAATTCTAAGTTTTTCAGTGCAACTCACTCATATACTATGTACTACACTGTGCGTTTCTTAAATTCTAGGTTTTTCAGTGCAACTCACTCATATACTATGTACTACACTGTGCGTTTCTTATATTCTAAGTTTTTCAGTGCAACTCACTCATATACCATGTACTACACTGTGCGTTTCTTATATTCTAAGTTTTTCAGTGCAACTCACTCATATACTATGTACTACACTGTGCGTTTCTTATATTCTAAGTTTTTCAGTGCAACTCACTCATTTACTATGTACTACACTGTGCGTTTCTTATATTCTAAGTTTTTCAGTGCAACTCACTCATATACTATGTACTACACTGTGCGTTTCTTATATTCTAAGTTTTTCATCGCAACTCACTCATATACTATGTACTACACTGTGCGTTTCTTATATTCTAAGTTTTTCAGTGCAACTCACTCATATACTATGTACTACACTGTGCGTTTCTTATATTCTAAGTTTTTCAGTGCAACTCACTCATATACTATGTACTACACTGTGCGTTTCTTATATTCTAAGTTTTTCAGTGCAACTCACTCATATACTATGTACTACACTGTGCGTTTCTTATATTCTAAGTTTTTCAGTGCAACTCACTCATATACTATGTACTACACTGTGCGTTTCTTATATTCTAAGTTTTTCAGTGCAACTCACTCATATACTATGTACTACACTGTGCGTTTCTTATATTCTAAGTTTTTCAGTGCAACTCACTCATATACTATGTACTACACTGTGCGTTTCTTAAATTCTAAGTTTTTCAGTGCAACTCACTCATATACTATGTACTACACTGTGCGTTTCTTAAATTCTAGGTTTTTCAGTGCAACTCACTCATATACTATGTACTACAATGTGCCTTTCTTATATTCTAAGTTTTTCAGTGCAACTCACTCATATACTATGTACTACACTGTGCGTTTCTTATATTCTAAGTTTTTCAGTGCAACTCACTCATATACTATGTACTACACTGTGCGTTTCTTATATTCTAAGTTTTTCAGTGCAACTCACTCATATACTATGTACTACACTGTGCATTTCGTGTAATGCGGGTTTTTCAGTAAATTCTAAGTTTTTCAGTGCGACTCACTCATATACTATGTACTACACTGTGCGTTTCTTATATTCTAAGTTTTTCAGTGCAACTCACTCATATACTATGTACTACACTGTGCGTTTCTTATATTCTAAGTTTTTCAGTGCAACTCACTCATATACTATGTACTACACTGTGCGTTTCTTATATTCTAAGTTTTTCAGTGCAACTCACTCATATACTATGTACTACACTGTGCGTTTCTTATATTCTAAGTTTTTCAGTGCAACTCACTCATATACTATGTACTACACTGTGCGTTTCTTATATTCTAAGTTTTTCAGTGCAACTCACTCATATACTATGTACTACACTGTGCGTTTCTTATATGCTAAGTTTTTCAGTGCAACTCACTCATATACTATGTACTACACTGTGCGTTTCTTAAATTCTAAGTTTTTCAGTGCAACTCACTCATATACTATGTACTACACTGTGCGTTTCTTAAATTCTAGGTTTTTCCGTGCAACTCACTCATATACTATGTACTACAATGTGCGTTTCTTATATTCTAAGTTTTTCAGTGCAACTCACTCATATACTATGTACTACACTGTGCGTTTCTTATATTCTAAGTTTTTCAGTGCAACTCACTCATATACTATGTACTACACTGTGCGTTTCTTATATTCTAAGTTTTTCAGTGCAACTCACTCATATACTATGTACTACACTGTGCGTTTCTTAAATTCTAAGTTTTTCAGTGCAACTCACTCATATACTATGTACTACACTGTGCGTTTCTTATATTCTAAGTTTTTCAGTGCAACTCACTCATATACTATGTACTACACTGTGCGTTTCTTATATTCTAAGTTTTTCAGTGCAACTCACTCATATACTATGTACTACACTGTGCGTTTCTTATATTCTAAGTTTTTCAGTGCAACTCACTCATTTACTATGTACTACACTGTGCGTTTCTTATATTCTAAGTTTTTCAGTGCAACTCACTCATATACTATGTACTACACTGTGCGTTTCTTATATTCTAAGTTTTTCATCGCAACTCACTCATATACTATGTACTACACTGTGCGTTTCTTATATTCTAAGTTTTTCAGTGCAACTCACTCATATACTATGTACTACACTGTGCGTTTCTTATATTCTAAGTTTTTCAGTGCAACTCACTCATATACTATGTACTACACTGTGCGTTTCTTATATTCTAAGTTTTTCAGTGCAACTCACTCATATACTATGTACTACACTGTGCGTTTCTTATATTCTAAGTTTTTCAGTGCAACTCACTCATATACTATGTACTACACTGTGCGTTTCTTATATTCTAAGTTTTTCAGTGCAACTCACTCATATACTATGTACTACACTGTGCGTTTCTTATATTCTAAGTTTTTCAGTGCAACTCACTCATATACTATGTACTACACTGTGCGTTTCTTAAATTCGAAGTTTTTCAGTGCAACTCACTCATATACTATGTACTACACTGTGCGTTTCTTATATTCTAAGTTTTTCAGTGCAACTCACTCATATACTATGTACTACACTGTGCGTTTCTTATATTCTAAGTTTTTCAGTGCAACTCACTCATATACTATGTACTACACTGTGCGTTTCTTATATTCTAAGTTTTTCAGTGCAACTCACTCATATACTATGTACTACACTGTGCGTTTCTTATATTCTAAGTTTTTCAGTGCAACTCACTCATATACTATGTACTACACTGTGCATTTCGTGTAATGCGGGTTTTTCAGTAAATTCTAAGTTTTTCAGTGCAACTCACTCATATACTATGTACTACACTGTGCGTTTCTTATATTCTAAGTTTTTCAGTGCAACTCACTCATATACTATGTACTACACTGTGCGTTTCTTATATTCTAAGTTTTTCAGTGCAACTCACTCATATACTTTGTACTACACTGTGCGTTTCTTATATTCTAAGTTTTTCAGTGCAACTCACTCATATACTATGTACTACACTGTGCGTTTCTTAAATTCTAAGTTTTTCAGTGCAACTCACTCATATACTATGTACTACACTGTGCGTTTCTTATATTCTAAGTTTTTCATCGCAACTCACTCATATACTATGTACTACACTGTGCGTTTCTTATATTCTAAGTTTTTCAGTGCAACTCACTCATATACTATGTACTACACTGTGCGTTTCTTATATTCTAAGTTTTTCAGTGCAACTCACTCATATACTATGTACTACACTGTGTGTTTCTTATATTCTAAGTTTTTCAGTGCAACTCACTCATATACTATGTACTACACTGTGCGTTTCTTATATTCTAAGTTTTTCAGTGCAACTCACTCATATACTATGTACTACACTGTGCGTTTCTTATATTCTAAGTTTTTCAGTGCAACTCACTCATATACTATGTACTACACTGTGCGTTTCTTATATTCTAAGTTTTTCAGTGCAACTCACTCATATACTATGTACTACACTGTGCGTTTCTTAAATTCGAAGTTTTTCAGTGCAACTCACTCATATACTATGTACTACACTGTGCGTTTCTTAAATTCCAGGTTTTTCCGTGCAACTCACTCATATACTATGTACTACAATGTGCGTTTCTTATATTCTAAGTTTTTCAGTGCAACTCACTCATATACTATGTACTACACTGTGCGTTTCTTATATTCTAAGTTTTTCAGTGCAACTCACTCATATACTATGTACTACACTGTGCGTTTCTTATATTCTAAGTTTTTCAGTGCAACTCACTCATATACTATGTACTACACTGTGCATTTCGTGTAATGCGGGTTTTTCAGTAAATTCTAAGTTTTTCAGTGCAACTCACTCATATACTATGTACTACACTGTGCGTTTCTTATATTCTAAGTTTTTCAGTGCAACTCACTCATATACTATGTACTACACTGTGCGTTTCTTATATTCTAAGTTTTTCAGTGCAACTCACTCATATACTTTGTACTACACTGTGCGTTTCTTATATTCTAAGTTTTTCAGTGCAACTCACTCATATACTATGTACTACACTGTGCGTTTCTTAAATTCTAAGTTTTTCAGTGCAACTCACTCATATACTATGTACTACACTGTGCGTTTCTTATATTCTAAGTTTTTCAGTGCAACTCACTCATATACTATGTACTACACTGTGCGTTTCTTATATTCTGAGTTTTTCAGTGCAACTCACTCATATACTATGTACTACACTGTGCGTTTCTTATATTCTAAGTTTTTCAGTGCAACTCACTCATATACTATGTACTACACTGTGCGTTTCTTATATTCTAAGTTTTTCAGTGCAACTCACTCATATACTATGTACTACACTGTGCGTTTCTTATATTCTAAGTTTTTCAGTGCAACTCACTCATATACTATGTACTACACTGTGCGTTTCTTATATTCTAAGTTTTTCAGTGCAACTCACTCATATACTATGTACTACACTGTGCGTTTCTTATATTCTATGTTTTTCAGTGCAACTCACTCATATACTATGTACTACACTGTGCGTTTCTTATATTCTAAGTTTTTCAGTGCAACTCACTCATATACTATGTACTACACTGTGCGTTTCTTATATTCTAAGTTTTTCAGTGCAACTCACTCATATACTATGTACTACACTGTGCATTTCGTGTAATGCGGGTTTTTCAGTAAATTCTAAGTTTTTCAGTGCAACTCACTCATATACTATGTACTACACTGTGCGTTTCTTATATTCTAAGTTTTTCAGTGCAACTCACTCATATACTATGTACTACACTGTGCGTTTCTTATATTCTAAGTTTTTCAGTGCAACTCACTCATATACTTTGTACTACACTGTGCGTTTCTTATATTCTAAGTTTTTCAGTGCAACTCACTCATATACTATGTACTACACTGTGCGTTTCTTAAATTCTAAGTTTTTCAGTGCAACTCACTCATATACTATGTACTACACTGTGCGTTTCTTATATTCTAAGTTTTTCAGTGCAACTCACTCATATACTATGTACTACACTGTGCGTTTCTTATATTATAATTTTTTCAGTGCAACTCACTCATATACTATGTACTACACTGTGCGTTTCTTATATTCTAAGTTTTTCAGTGCAACTCACTCATATACTATGTACTACACTGTGCGTTTCTTATATTCTAAGTTTTTCAGTGCAACTCACTCATATACTATGTACTACACTGTGCGTTTCTTATATTCTATGTTTTTCAGTGCAACTCACTCATATACTATGTACTACACTGTGCGTTTCTTATATTCTAAGTTTTTCAGTGCAACTCACTCATATACTATGTACTACACTGTGCGTTTCTTATATTCTAAGTTTTTCAGTGCAACTCACTCATATACTATGTACTACACTGTGCGTTTCTTATATTCTAAGTTTTTCAGTGCAACTCACTCATATACTATGTACTACACTGTGCATTTCGTGTAATGCGGATTTTTCAGTAAATTCTAAGTTTTTCAGTGCAACTCACTCATATACTATGTACTACACTGTGCGTTTCTTATATTCTAAGTTTTTCAGTGCAACTCACTCATATACTATGTACTACACTGTGCGTTTCTTATATTCTAAGTTTTTCAGTGCAACTCACTCATATACTATGTACTACACTGTGCGTTTCTTATATTCTAAGTTTTTCAGTGCAACTCACTCATATACTATGTACTACACTGTGCGTTTCTTATATTCTAATTTTTTCAGTGCAACTCACTCATATACTATGTACTACACTGTGCGTTTCTTATATTCTAAGTTTTTCAGTGCAACTCACTCATATACTATGTACTACACTGTGCGTTTCTTAAATTCTAAGTTTTTCAGTGCAACTCACTCATATACTATGTACTACACTGTGCGTTTCTTAAATTCTAGGTTTTTCAGTGCAACTCACTCATATACTATGTACTACACTGTGCGTTTCTTATATTCTAAGTTTTTCAGTGCAACTCACTCATATACTATGTACTACACTGTGCGTTTCTTATATTCTAAGTTTTTCAGTGCAACTCACTCATATACTATGTACTACACTGTGCGTTTCTTATATTCTAAGTTTTTCAGTGCAACTCACTCATTTACTATGTACTACACTGTGCGTTTCTTATATTCTAAGTTTTTCAGTGCAACTCACTCATATACTATGTACTACACTGTGCGTTTCTTATATTCTAAGTTTTTCATCGCAACTCACTCATATACTATGTACTACACTGTGCGTTTCTTATATTCTAAGTTTTTCATCGCAACTCACTCATATACTATGTACTACACTGTGCGTTTCTTATATTCTAAGTTTTTCAGTGCAACTCACTCATATACTATGTACTACACTGTGCGTTTCTTATATTCTAAGTTTTTCAGTGCAACTCACTCATATACTATGTACTACACTGTGCGTTTCTTATATTCTAAGTTTTTCAGTGCAACTCACTCATATACTATGTACTACACTGTGCGTTTCTTATATTCTAAGTTTTTCAGTGCAACTCACTCATATACTATGTACTACACTGTGCGTTTCTTATATTCTAAGTTTTTCAGTGCAACTCACTCATATACTATGTACTACACTGTGCGTTTCTTAAATTCTAAGTTTTTCAGTGCAACTCACTCATATACTATGTACTACACTGTGCGTTTCTTAAATTCTAGGTTTTTCAGTGCAACTCACTCATATACTATGTACTACAATGTGCCTTTCTTATATTCTAAGTTTTTCAGTGCAACTCACTCATATACTATGTACTACAATGTGCGTTTCTTATATTCTAAGTTTTTCAGTGCAACTCACTCATATACTATGTACTACACTGTGCGTTTCTTATATTCTAAGTTTTTCAGTGCAACTCACTCATATACTATGTACTACACTGTGCGTTTCTTATATTCTAAGTTTTTCAGTGCAACTCACTCATATACTATGTACTACACTGTGCATTTCGTGTAATGCGGGTTTTTCAGTAAATTCTAAGTTTTTCAGTGCAACTCACTCATATACTATGTACTACACTGTGCGTTTCTTATATTCTAAGTTTTTCAGTGCAACTCACTCATATACTATGTACTACACTGTGCGTTTCTTATATTCTAAGTTTTTCAGTGCAACTCACTCATATACTATGTACTACACTGTGCGTTTCTTATATTCTAAGTTTTTCAGTGCAACTCACTCATATACTATGTACTACACTGTGCATTTCGTGTAATGCGGATTTTTCAGTAAATTCTAAGTTTTTCAGTGCAACTCACTCATATACTATGTACTACACTGTGCGTTTCTTATATTCTAAGTTTTTCAGTGCAACTCACTCATATACTATGTACTACACTGTGCGTTTCTTATATTCTAAGTTTTTCAGTGCAACTCACTCATATACTATGTACTACACTGTGCGTTTCTTATATTCTAAGTTTTTCAGTGCAACTCACTCATATACTATGTACTACACTGTGCGTTTCTTATATTCTAATTTTTTCAGTGCAACTCACTCATATACTATGTACTACACTGTGCGTTTCTTATATTCTAAGTTTTTCAGTGCAACTCACTCATATACTATGTACTACACTGTGCGTTTCTTAAATTCTAAGTTTTTCAGTGCAACTCACTCATATACTATGTACTACACTGTGCGTTTCTTAAATTCTAGGTTTTTCAGTGCAACTCACTCATATACTATGTACTACACTGTGCGTTTCTTATATTCTAAGTTTTTCAGTGCAACTCACTCATATACTATGTACTACACTGTGCGTTTCTTATATTCTAAGTTTTTCAGTGCAACTCACTCATTTACTATGTACTACACTGTGCGTTTCTTATATTCTAAGTTTTTCAGTGCAACTCACTCATATACTATGTACTACACTGTGCGTTTCTTATATTCTAAGTTTTTCATCGCAACTCACTCATATACTATGTACTACACTGTGCGTTTTTTATATTCTAAGTTTTTCATCGCAACTCACTCATATACTATGTACTACACTGTGCGTTTCTTATATTCTAAGTTTTTCAGTGCAACTCACTCATATACTATGTACTACACTGTGCGTTTCTTATATTCTAAGTTTTTCAGTGCAACTCACTCATATACTATGTACTACACTGTGCGTTTCTTATATTCTAAGTTTTTCAGTGCAACTCACTCATATACTATGTACTACACTGTGCGTTTCTTATATTCTAAGTTTTTCAGTGCAACTCACTCATATACTATGTACTACACTGTGCGTTTCTTATATTCTAAGTTTTTCAGTGCAACTCACTCATATACTATGTACTACACTGTGCGTTTCTTAAATTCTAAGTTTTTCAGTGCAACTCACTCATATACTATGTACTACACTGTGCGTTTCTTAAATTCTAGGTTTTTCAGTGCAACTCACTCATATACTATGTACTACAATGTGCCTTTCTTATATTCTAAGTTTTTCAGTGCAACTCACTCATATACTATGTACTACAATGTGCGTTTCTTATATTCTAAGTTTTTCAGTGCAACTCACTCATATACTATGTACTACACTGTGCGTTTCTTATATTCTAAGTTTTTCAGTGCAACTCACTCATATACTATGTACTACACTGTGCGTTTCTTATATTCTAAGTTTTTCAGTGCAACTCACTCATATACTATGTACTACACTGTGCGTTTCTTATATTCTAAGTTTTTCAGTGCAACTCACTCATATACTATGTACTACACTGTGCATTTCGTGTAATGCGGATTTTTCAGTAAATTCTAAGTTTTTCAGTGCAACTCACTCATATACTATGTACTACACTGTGCGTTTCTTATATTCTAAGTTTTTCAGTGCAACTCACTCATATACTATGTACTACACTGTGCGTTTCTTATATTCTAAGTTTTTCAGTGCAACTCACTCATATACTATGTACTACACTGTGCGTTTCTTATATTCTAAGTTTTTCAGTGCAACTCACTCATATACTATGTACTACACTGTGCGTTTCTTATATTCTAATTTTTTCAGTGCAACTCACTCATATACTATGTACTACACTGTGCGTTTCTTATATTCTAAGTTTTTCAGTGCAACTCACTCATATACTATGTACTACACTGTGCGTTTCTTAAATTCTAAGTTTTTCAGTGCAACTCACTCATATACTATGTACTACACTGTGCGTTTCTTAAATTCTAGGTTTTTCAGTGCAACTCACTCATATACTATGTACTACACTGTGCGTTTCTTATATTCTAAGTTTTTCAGTGCAACTCACTCATATACTATGTACTACACTGTGCGTTTCTTATATTCTAAGTTTTTCAGTGCAACTCACTCATTTACTATGTACTACACTGTGCGTTTCTTATATTCTAAGTTTTTCAGTGCAACTCACTCATATACTATGTACTACACTGTGCGTTTCTTATATTCTAAGTTTTTCATCGCAACTCACTCATATACTATGTACTACACTGTGCGTTTCTTATATTCTAAGTTTTTCATCGCAACTCACTCATATACTATGTACTACACTGTGCGTTTCTTATATTCTAAGTTTTTCAGTGCAACTCACTCATATACTATGTACTACACTGTGCGTTTCTTATATTCTAAGTTTTTCAGTGCAACTCACTCATATACTATGTACTACACTGTGCGTTTCTTATATTCTAAGTTTTTCAGTGCAACTCACTCATATACTATGTACTACACTGTGCGTTTCTTATATTCTAAGTTTTTCAGTGCAACTCACTCATATACTATGTACTACACTGTGCGTTTCTTATATTCTAAGTTTTTCAGTGCAACTCACTCATATAATATGTACTACACTGTCCGTTTCTTAAATTCTAAGTTTTTCAGTGCAACTCACTCATATACTATGTACTACACTGTGCGTTTCTTAAATTCTAGGTTTTTCAGTGCAACTCACTCATATACTATGTACTACAATGTGCCTTTCTTATATTCTAAGTTTTTCAGTGCAACTCACTCATATACTATGTACTACAATGTGCGTTTCTTATATTCTAAGTTTTTCAGTGCAACTCACTCATATACTATGTACTACACTGTGCGTTTCTTATATTCTAAGTTTTTCAGTGCAACTCACTCATATACTATGTACTACACTGTGCGTTTCTTATATTCTAAGTTTTTCAGTGCAACTCACTCATATACTATGTACTACACTGTGCATTTCGTGTAATGCGGGTTTTTCAGTAAATTCTAAGTTTTTCAGTGCAACTCACTCATATACTATGTACTACACTGTGCGTTTCTTATATTCTAAGTTTTTCAGTGCAACTCACTCATATACTATGTACTACACTGTGCGTTTCTTATATTCTAAGTTTTTCAGTGCAACTCACTCATATACTATGTACTACACTGTGCGTTTCTTATATTCTAAGTTTTTCAGTGCAACTCACTCATATACTATGTATTACACTGTGCATTTCGTGTAATGCGGATTTTTCAGTAAATTCTAAGTTTTTCAGTGCAACTCACTCATATACTATGTACTACACTGTGCGTTTCTTATATTCTAAGTTTTTCAGTGCAACTCACTCATATACTATGTACTACACTGTGCGTTTCTTATATTCTAAGTTTTTCAGTGCAACTCACTCATATACTATGTACTACACTGTGCGTTTCTTATATTCTAAGTTTTTCAGTGCAACTCACTCATATACTATGTACTACACTGTGCGTTTCTTATATTCTAATTTTTTCAGTGCAACTCACTCATATACTATGTACTACACTGTGCGTTTCTTATATTCTAAGTTTTTCAGTGCAACTCACTCATATACTATGTACTACACTGTGCGTTTCTTAAATTCTAAGTTTTTCAGTGCAACTCACTCATATACTATGTACTACACTGTGCGTTTCTTATATTCTAGGTTTTTCAGTGCAACTCACTCATATACTATGTACTACACTGTGCGTTTCTTATATTCTAAGTTTTTCAGTGCAACTCACTCATATACTATGTACTACACTGTGCGTTTCTTATATTCTAAGTTTTTCAGTGCAACTCACTCATATACTATGTACTACACTGTGCGTTTCTTATATTCTAAGTTTTTCAGTGCAACTCACTCATATACTATGTACTACACTGTGCGTTTCTTAAATTCTAAGTTTTTCAGTGCAACTCACTCATATACTATGTACTACACTGTGCGTTTCTTAAATTCTAGGTTTTTCAGTGCAACTCACTCATATACTATGTACTACAATGTGCCTTTCTTATATTCTAAGTTTTTCAGTGCAACTCACTCATATACTATGTACTACAATGTGCGTTTCTTATATTCTAAGTTTTTCAGTGCAACTCACTCATATACTATGTACTACACTGTGCGTTTCTTATATTCTAAGTTTTTCAGTGCAACTCACTCATATACTATGTACTACACTGTGCGTTTCTTATATTCTAAGTTTTTCAGTGCAACTCACTCATATACTATGTACTACACTGTGCATTTCGTGTAATGCGGGTTTTTCAGTAAATTCTAAGTTTTTCAGTGCAACTCACTCATATACTATGTACTACACTGTGCGTTTCTTATATTCTAAGTTTTTCAGTGCAACTCACTCATATACTATGTACTACACTGTGCGTTTCTTATATTCTAAGTTTTTCAGTGCAACTCACTCATATACTATGTACTACACTGTGCGTTTCTTATATTCTAAGTTTTTCAGTGCAACTCACTCATATACTATGTACTACACTGTGCGTTTCTTATATTCTAAGTTTTTCAGTGCAACTCACTCATATACTATGTACTACACTGTGCGTTTCTTATATTCTAAGTTTTTCAGTGCAACTCACTCATATACTATGTACTACACTGTGCGTTTCTTATATGCTAAGTTTTTCAGTGCAACTCACTCATATACTATGTACTACACTGTGCGTTTCTTAAATTCTAAGTTTTTCAGTGCAACTCACTCATATACTATGTACTACACTGTGCGTTTCTTAAATTCTAGGTTTTTCCGTGCAACTCACTCATATACTATGTACTACAATGTGCGTTTCTTATATTCTAAGTTTTTCAGTGCAACTCACTCATATACTATGCACTACACTGTGCGTTTCTTATATTCTAAGTTTTTCAGTGCAACTCACTCATATACTATGTACTACACTGTGCGTTTCTTATATTCTAAGTTTTTCAGTGCAACTCACTCATATACTATGTACTACACTGTGCGTTTCTTAAATTCTAAGTTTTTCAGTGCAACTCACTCATATACTATGTACTACACTGTGCGTTTCTAAAATTCTAGGTTTTTCAGTGCAACTCACTCATATACTATGTACTACACTGTGCGTTTCTTATATTCTAAGTTTTTCAGTGCAACTCACTCATATACTATGTACTACACTGTGCGTTTCTTATATTCTAAGTTTTTCAGTGCAACTCACTCATATACTATGTACTACACTGTGCGTTTCTTATATTCTAAGTTTTTCAGTGCAACTCACTCATTTACTATGTACTACACTGTGCGTTTCTTATATTCTAAGTTTTTCAGTGCAACTCACTCATATACTATGTACTACACTGTGCGTTTCTTATATTCTAAGTTTTTCATCGCAACTCACTCATATACTATGTACTACACTGTGCGTTTCTTATATTCTAAGTTTTTCAGTGCAACTCACTCATATACTATGTACTACACTGTGCGTTTCTTATATTCTAAGTTTTTCAGTGCAACTCACTCATATACTATGTACTACACTGTGCGTTTCTTATATTCTAAGTTTTTCAGTGCAACTCACTCATATACTATGTACTACACTGTGCGTTTCTTATATTCTAAGTTTTTCAGTGCAACTCACTCATATACTATGTACTACACTGTGCGTTTCTTATATTCTAAGTTTTTCAGTGCAACTCACTCATATACTATGTACTACACTGTGCGTTTCTTAAATTCTAAGTTTTTCAGTGCAACTCACTCATATACTATGTACTACACTGTGCGTTTCTTAAATTCTAGGTTTTTCAGTGCAACTCACTCATATACTATGTACTACAATGTGCCTTTCTTATATTCTAAGTTTTTCAGTGCAACTCACTCATATACTATGTACTACAATGTGCGTTTCTTATATTCTAAGTTTTTCAGTGCAACTCACTCATATACTATGTACTACACTGTGCGTTTCTTATATTCTAAGTTTTTCAGTGCAACTCACTCATATACTATGTACTACACTGTGCGTTTCTTATATTCTAAGTTTTTCAGTGCAACTCACTCATATACTATGTACTACACTGTGCATTTCGTGTAATGCGGGTTTTTCAGTAAATTCTAAGTTTTTCAGTGCAACTCACTCATATACTATGTACTACACTGTGCGTTTCTTATATTCTAAGTTTTTCAGTGCAACTCACTCATATACTATGTACTACACTGTGCGTTTCTTATATTCTAAGTTTTTCAGTGCAACTCACTCATATACTATGTACTACACTGTGCGTTTCTTATATTCTAAGTTTTTCAGTGCAACTCACTCATATACTATGTACTACACTGTGCGTTTCTTATATTCTAAGTTTTTCAGTGCAACTCACTCATATACTATGTACTACACTGTGCGTTTCTTATATTCTAAGTTTTTCAGTGCAACTCACTCATATACTATGTACTACACTGTGCGTTTCTTATATGCTAAGTTTTTCAGTGCAACTCACTCATATACTATGTACTACACTGTGCGTTTCTTAAATTCTAAGTTTTTCAGTGCAACTCACTCATATACTATGTACTACACTGTGCGTTTCTTAAATTCTAGGTTTTTCCGTGCAACTCACTCATATACTATGTACTACAATGTGCGTTTCTTATATTCTAAGTTTTTCAGTGCAACTCACTCATATACTATGCACTACACTGTGCGTTTCTTATATTCTAAGTTTTTCAGTGCAACTCACTCATATACTATGTACTACACTGTGCGTTTCTTATATTCTAAGTTTTTCAGTGCAACTCACTCATATACTATGTACTACACTGTGCGTTTCTTAAATTCTAAGTTTTTCAGTGCAACTCACTCATATACTATGTACTACACTGTGCGTTTCTAAAATTCTAGGTTTTTCAGTGCAACTCACTCATATACTATGTACTACACTGTGCGTTTCTTATATTCTAAGTTTTTCAGTGCAACTCACTCATATACTATGTACTACACTGTGCGTTTCTTATATTCTAAGTTTTTCAGTGCAACTCACTCATATACTATGTACTACACTGTGCGTTTCTTATATTCTAATTTTTTCAGTGCAACTCACTCATATACTATGTACTACACTGTGCGTTTCTTATATTCTAAGTTTTTCAGTGCAACTCACTCATATACTATGTACTACACTGTGCGTTTCTTAAATTCTAAGTTTTTCAGTGCAACTCACTCATATACTATGTACTACACTGTGCGTTTCTTAAATTCTAGGTTTTTCAGTGCAACTCACTCATATACTATGTACTACACTGTGCGTTTCTTATATTCTAAATTTTTCAGTGCAACTCACTCATATACTATGTACTACACTGTGCGTTTCTTATATTCTAAGTTTTTCAGTGCAACTCACTCATATACTATGTACTACACTGTGCGTTTCTTATATTCTAAGTTTTTCAGTGCAACTCACTCATTTACTATGTACTACACTGTGCGTTTCTTATATTCTAAGTTTTTCAGTGCAACTCACTCATATACTATGTACTACACTGTGCGTTTCTTATATTCTAAGTTTTTCATCGCAACTCACTCATATACTATGTACTACACTGTGCGTTTCTTATATTCTAAGTTTTTCAGTGCAACTCACTCATATACTATGTACTACACTGTGCGTTTCTTATATTCTAAGTTTTTCAGTGCAACTCACTCATATACTATGTACTACACTGTGCGTTTCTTAAATTCTAAGTTTTTCAGTGCAACTCACTCATATACTATGTACTACACTGTGCGTTTCTTAAATTCTAGGTTTTTCAGTGCAACTCACTCATATACTATGTACTACAATGTGCCTTTCTTATATTCTAAGTTTTTCAGTGCAACTCACTCATATACTATGTACTACAATGTGCGTTTCTTATATTCTAAGTTTTTCAGTGCAACTCACTCATATACTATGTACTACACTGTGCGTTTCTTATATTCTAAGTTTTTCAGTGCAACTCACTCATATACTATGTACTACACTGTGCGTTTCTTATATTCTAAGTTTTTCAGTGCAACTCACTCATATACTATGTACTACACTGTGCATTTCGTGTAATGCGGGTTTTTCAGTAAATTCTAAGTTTTTCAGTGCAACTCACTCATATACTATGTACTACACTGTGCGTTTCTTATATTCTAAGTTTTTCAGTGCAACTCACTCATATACTATGTACTACACTGTGCGTTTCTTATATTCTAAGTTTTTCAGTGCAACTCACTCATATACTATGTACTACACTGTGCGTTTCTTATATTCTAAGTTTTTCAGTGCAACTCACTCATATACTATGTACTACACTGTGCATTTCGTGTAATGCGGATTTTTCAGTAAATTCTAAGTTTTTCAGTGCAACTCACTCATATACTATGTACTACACTGTGCGTTTCTTATATTCTAAGTTTTTCAGTGCAACTCACTCATATACTATGTACTACACTGTGCGTTTCTTATATTCTAAGTTTTTCAGTGCAACTCACTCATATACTATGTACTACACTGTGCGTTTCTTATATTCTAAGTTTTTCAGTGCAACTCACTCATATACTATGTACTACACTGTGCGTTTCTTATATTCTAATTTTTTCAGTGCAACTCACTCATATACTATGTACTACACTGTGCGTTTCTTATATTCTAAGTTTTTCAGTGCAACTCACTCATATACTATGTACTACACTGTGCGTTTCTTAAATTCTAAGTTTTTCAGTGCAACTCACTCATATACTATGTACTACACTGTGCGTTTCTTAAATTCTAGGTTTTTCAGTGCAACTCACTCATATACTATGTACTACACTGTGCGTTTCTTATATTCTAAGTTTTTCAGTGCAACTCACTCATATACTATGTACTACACTGTGCGTTTCTTATATTCTAAGTTTTTCAGTGCAACTCACTCATATACTATGTACTACACTGTGCGTTTCTTATATTCTAAGTTTTTCAGTGCAACTCACTCATTTACTATGTACTACACTGTGCGTTTCTTATATTCTAAGTTTTTCAGTGCAACTCACTCATATACTATGTACTACACTGTGCGTTTCTTATATTCTAAGTTTTTCATCGCAACTCACTCATATACTATGTACTACACTGTGCGTTTCTTATATTCTAAGTTTTTCAGTGCAACTCACTCATATACTATGTACTACACTGTGCGTTTCTTATATTCTAAGTTTTTCAGTGCAACTCACTCATATACTATGTACTACACTGTGCGTTTCTTATATTCTAAGTTTTTCAGTGCAACTCACTCATATACTATGTACTACACTGTGCGTTTCTTATATGCTAAGTTTTTCAGTGCAACTCACTCATATACTATGTACTACACTGTGCGTTTCTTAAATTCTAAGTTTTTCAGTGCAACTCACTCATATACTATGTACTACACTGTGCGTTTCTTAAATTCTAGGTTTTTCCGTGCAACTCACTCATATACTATGTACTACAATGTGCGTTTCTTATATTCTAAGTTTTTCAGTGCAACTCACTCATATACTATGCACTACACTGTGCGTTTCTTATATTCTAAGTTTTTCAGTGCAACTCACTCATATACTATGTACTACACTGTGCGTTTCTTATATTCTAAGTTTTTCAGTGCAACTCACTCATATACTATGTACTACACTGTGCGTTTCTTAAATTCTAAGTTTTTCAGTGCAACTCACTCATATACTATGTACTACACTGTGCGTTTCTAAAATTCTAGGTTTTTCAGTGCAACTCACTCATATACTATGTACTACACTGTGCGTTTCTTATATTCTAAGTTTTTCAGTGCAACTCACTCATATACTATGTACTACACTGTGCGTTTCTTATATTCTAAGTTTTTCAGTGCAACTCACTCATATACTATGTACTACACTGTGCGTTTCTTATATTCTAATTTTTTCAGTGCAACTCACTCATATACTATGTACTACACTGTGCGTTTCTTATATTCTAAGTTTTTCAGTGCAACTCACTCATATACTATGTACTACACTGTGCGTTTCTTAAATTCTAAGTTTTTCAGTGCAACTCACTCATATACTATGTACTACACTGTGCGTTTCTTAAATTCTAGGTTTTTCAGTGCAACTCACTCATATACTATGTACTACACTGTGCGTTTCTTATATTCTAAATTTTTCAGTGCAACTCACTCATATACTATGTACTACACTGTGCGTTTCTTATATTCTAAGTTTTTCAGTGCAACTCACTCATATACTATGTACTACACTGTGCGTTTCTTATATTCTAAGTTTTTCAGTGCAACTCACTCATTTACTATGTACTACACTGTGCGTTTCTTATATTCTAAGTTTTTCAGTGCAACTCACTCATATACTATGTACTACACTGTGCGTTTCTTATATTCTAAGTTTTTCATCGCAACTCACTCATATACTATGTACTACACTGTGCGTTTCTTATATTCTAAGTTTTTCAGTGCAACTCACTCATATACTATGTACTACACTGTGCGTTTCTTATATTCTAAGTTTTTCAGTGCAACTCACTCATATACTATGTACTACACTGTGCGTTTCTTAAATTCTAAGTTTTTCAGTGCAACTCACTCATATACTATGTACTACACTGTGCGTTTCTTAAATTCTAGGTTTTTCAGTGCAACTCACTCATATACTATGTACTACAATGTGCCTTTCTTATATTCTAAGTTTTTCAGTGCAACTCACTCATATACTATGTACTACAATGTGCGTTTCTTATATTCTAAGTTTTTCAGTGCAACTCACTCATATACTATGTACTACACTGTGCGTTTCTTATATTCTAAGTTTTTCAGTGCAACTCACTCATATACTATGTACTACACTGTGCGTTTCTTATATTCTAAGTTTTTCAGTGCAACTCACTCATATACTATGTACTACACTGTGCATTTCGTGTAATGCGGGTTTTTCAGTAAATTCTAAGTTTTTCAGTGCAACTCACTCATATACTATGTACTACACTGTGCGTTTCTTATATTCTAAGTTTTTCAGTGCAACTCACTCATATACTATGTACTACACTGTGCGTTTCTTATATTCTAAGTTTTTCAGTGCAACTCACTCATATACTATGTACTACACTGTGCGTTTCTTATATTCTAAGTTTTTCAGTGCAACTCACTCATATACTATGTACTACACTGTGCATTTCGTGTAATGCGGATTTTTCAGTAAATTCTAAGTTTTTCAGTGCAACTCACTCATATACTATGTACTACACTGTGCGTTTCTTATATTCTAAGTTTTTCAGTGCAACTCACTCATATACTATGTACTACACTGTGCGTTTCTTATATTCTAAGTTTTTCAGTGCAACTCACTCATATACTATGTACTACACTGTGCGTTTCTTATATTCTAAGTTTTTCAGTGCAACTCACTCATATACTATGTACTACACTGTGCGTTTCTTATATTCTAATTTTTTCAGTGCAACTCACTCATATACTATGTACTACACTGTGCGTTTCTTATATTCTAAGTTTTTCAGTGCAACTCACTCATATACTATGTACTACACTGTGCGTTTCTTAAATTCTAAGTTTTTCAGTGCAACTCACTCATATACTATGTACTACACTGTGCGTTTCTTAAATTCTAGGTTTTTCAGTGCAACTCACTCATATACTATGTACTACACTGTGCGTTTCTTATATTCTAAGTTTTTCAGTGCAACTCACTCATATACTATGTACTACACTGTGCGTTTCTAAAATTCTAGGTTTTTCAGTGCAACTCACTCATATACTATGTACTACACTGTGCGTTTCTTATATTCTAAGTTTTTCAGTGCAACTCACTCATATACTATGTACTACACTGTGCGTTTCTTATATTCTAAGTTTTTCAGTGCAACTCACTCATATACTATGTACTACACTGTGCGTTTCTTATATTCTAATTTTTTCAGTGCAACTCACTCATATACTATGTACTACACTGTGCGTTTCTTATATTCTAAGTTTTTCAGTGCAACTCACTCATATACTATGTACTACACTGTGCGTTTCTTAAATTCTAAGTTTTTCAGTGCAACTCACTCATATACTATGTACTACACTGTGCGTTTCTTAAATTCTAGGTTTTTCAGTGCAACTCACTCATATACTATGTACTACACTGTGCGTTTCTTATATTCTAAATTTTTCAGTGCAACTCACTCATATACTATGTACTACACTGTGCGTTTCTTATATTCTAAGTTTTTCAGTGCAACTCACTCATATACTATGTACTACACTGTGCGTTTCTTATATTCTAAGTTTTTCAGTGCAACTCACTCATTTACTATGTACTACACTGTGCGTTTCTTATATTCTAAGTTTTTCAGTGCAACTCACTCATATACTATGTACTACACTGTGCGTTTCTTATATTCTAAGTTTTTCATCGCAACTCACTCATATACTATGTACTACACTGTGCGTTTCTTATATTCTAAGTTTTTCAGTGCAACTCACTCATATACTATGTACTACACTGTGCGTTTCTTATATTCTAAGTTTTTCAGTGCAACTCACTCATATACTATGTACTACACTGTGCGTTTCTTAAATTCTAAGTTTTTCAGTGCAACTCACTCATATACTATGTACTACACTGTGCGTTTCTTAAATTCTAGGTTTTTCAGTGCAACTCACTCATATACTATGTACTACAATGTGCCTTTCTTATATTCTAAGTTTTTCAGTGCAACTCACTCATATACTATGTACTACAATGTGCGTTTCTTATATTCTAAGTTTTTCAGTGCAACTCACTCATATACTATGTACTACACTGTGCGTTTCTTATATTCTAAGTTTTTCAGTGCAACTCACTCATATACTATGTACTACACTGTGCGTTTCTTATATTCTAAGTTTTTCAGTGCAACTCACTCATATACTATGTACTACACTGTGCATTTCGTGTAATGCGGGTTTTTCAGTAAATTCTAAGTTTTTCAGTGCAACTCACTCATATACTATGTACTACACTGTGCGTTTCTTATATTCTAAGTTTTTCAGTGCAACTCACTCATATACTATGTACTACACTGTGCGTTTCTTATATTCTAAGTTTTTCAGTGCAACTCACTCATATACTATGTACTACACTGTGCGTTTCTTATATTCTAAGTTTTTCAGTGCAACTCACTCATATACTATGTACTACACTGTGCATTTCGTGTAATGCGGATTTTTCAGTAAATTCTAAGTTTTTCAGTGCAACTCACTCATATACTATGTACTACACTGTGCGTTTCTTATATTCTAAGTTTTTCAGTGCAACTCACTCATATACTATGTACTACACTGTGCGTTTCTTATATTCTAAGTTTTTCAGTGCAACTCACTCATATACTATGTACTACACTGTGCGTTTCTTATATTCTAAGTTTTTCAGTGCAACTCACTCATATACTATGTACTACACTGTGCGTTTCTTATATTCTAATTTTTTCAGTGCAACTCACTCATATACTATGTACTACACTGTGCGTTTCTTATATTCTAAGTTTTTCAGTGCAACTCACTCATATACTATGTACTACACTGTGCGTTTCTTAAATTCTAAGTTTTTCAGTGCAACTCACTCATATACTATGTACTACACTGTGCGTTTCTTAAATTCTAGGTTTTTCAGTGCAACTCACTCATATACTATGTACTACACTGTGCGTTTCTTATATTCTAAGTTTTTCAGTGCAACTCACTCATATACTATGTACTACACTGTGCGTTTCTTATATTCTAAGTTTTTCAGTGCAACTCACTCATATACTATGTACTACACTGTGCGTTTCTTATATTCTAAGTTTTTCAGTGCAACTCACTCATTTACTATGTACTACACTGTGCGTTTCTTATATTCTAAGTTTTTCAGTGCAACTCACTCATATACTATGTACTACACTGTGCGTTTCTTATATTCTAAGTTTTTCATCGCAACTCACTCATATACTATGTACTACACTGTGCGTTTCTTATATTCTAAGTTTTTCATCGCAACTCACTCATATACTATGTACTACACTGTGCGTTTCTTATATTCTAAGTTTTTCAGTGCAACTCACTCATATACTATGTACTACACTGTGCGTTTCTTATATTCTAAGTTTTTCAGTGCAACTCACTCATATACTATGTACTACACTGTGCGTTTCTTATATTCTAAGTTTTTCAGTGCAACTCACTCATATACTATGTACTACACTGTGCGTTTCTTATATTCTAAGTTTTTCAGTGCAACTCACTCATATACTATGTACTACACTGTGCGTTTCTTATATTCTAAGTTTTTCAGTGCAACTCACTCATATACTATGTACTACACTGTGCGTTTCTTAAATTCTAAGTTTTTCAGTGCAACTCACTCATATACTATGTACTACACTGTGCGTTTCTTAAATTCTAGGTTTTTCAGTGCAACTCACTCATATACTATGTACTACAATGTGCCTTTCTTATATTCTAAGTTTTTCAGTGCAACTCACTCATATACTATGTACTACAATGTGCGTTTCTTATATTCTAAGTTTTTCAGTGCAACTCACTCATATACTATGTACTACACTGTGCGTTTCTTATATTCTAAGTTTTTCAGTGCAACTCACTCATATACTATGTACTACACTGTGCGTTTCTTATATTCTAAGTTTTTCAGTGCAACTCACTCATATACTATGTACTACACTGTGCATTTCGTGTAATGCGGGTTTTTCAGTAAATTCTAAGTTTTTCAGTGCAACTCACTCATATACTATGTACTACACTGTGCGTTTCTTATATTCTAAGTTTTTCAGTGCAACTCACTCATATACTATGTACTACACTGTGCGTTTCTTATATTCTAAGTTTTTCAGTGCAACTCACTCATATACTATGTACTACACTGTGCGTTTCTTATATTCTAAGTTTTTCAGTGCAACTCACTCATATACTATGTACTACACTGTGCGTTTCTTATATTCTAAGTTTTTCAGTGCAACTCACTCATATACTATGTACTACACTGTGCGTTTCTTATATTCTAAGTTTTTCAGTGCAACTCACTCATATACTATGTACTACACTGTGCGTTTCTTATATGCTAAGTTTTTCAGTGCAACTCACTCATATACTATGTACTACACTGTGCGTTTCTTAAATTCTAAGTTTTTCAGTGCAACTCACTCATATACTATGTACTACACTGTGCGTTTCTTAAATTCTAGGTTTTTCCGTGCAACTCACTCATATACTATGTACTACAATGTGCGTTTCTTATATTCTAAGTTTTTCAGTGCAACTCACTCATATACTATGTACTACACTGTGCGTTTCTTATATTCTAAGTTTTTCAGTGCAACTCACTCATATACTATGTACTACACTGTGCGTTTCTTATATTCTAAGTTTTTCAGTGCAACTCACTCATATACTATGTACTACACTGTGCGTTTCTTAAATTCTAAGTTTTTCAGTGCAACTCACTCATATACTATGTACTACACTGTGCGTTTCTAAAATTCTAGGTTTTTCAGTGCAACTCACTCATATACTATGTACTACACTGTGCGTTTCTTATATTCTAAGTTTTTCAGTGCAACTCACTCATATACTATGTACTACACTGTGCGTTTCTTATATTCTAAGTTTTTCAGTGCAACTCACTCATATACTATGTACTACACTGTGCGTTTCTTATATTCTAATTTTTTCAGTGCAACTCACTCATATACTATGTACTACACTGTGCGTTTCTTATATTCTAAGTTTTTCAGTGCAACTCACTCATATACTATGTACTACACTGTGCGTTTCTTAAATTCTAAGTTTTTCAGTGCAACTCACTCATATACTATGTACTACACTGTGCGTTTCTTAAATTCTAGGTTTTTCAGTGCAACTCACTCATATACTATGTACTACACTGTGCGTTTCTTATATTCTAAGTTTTTCAGTGCAACTCACTCATATACTATGTACTACACTGTGCGTTTCTTATATTCTAAGTTTTTCAGTGCAACTCACTCATATACTATGTACTACACTGTGCGTTTCTTATATTCTAAGTTTTTCAGTGCAACTCACTCATTTACTATGTACTACACTGTGCGTTTCTTATATTCTAAGTTTTTCAGTGCAACTCACTCATATACTATGTACTACACTGTGCGTTTCTTATATTCTAAGTTTTTCATCGCAACTCACTCATATACTATGTACTACACTGTGCGTTTCTTATATTCTAAGTTTTTCATCGCAACTCACTCATATACTATGTACTACACTGTGCGTTTCTTATATTCTAAGTTTTTCAGTGCAACTCACTCATATACTATGTACTACACTGTGCGTTTCTTATATTCTAAGTTTTTCAGTGCAACTCACTCATATACTATGTACTACACTGTGCGTTTCTTATATTCTAAGTTTTTCAGTGCAACTCACTCATATACTATGTACTACACTGTGCGTTTCTTATATTCTAAGTTTTTCAGTGCAACTCACTCATATACTATGTACTACACTGTGCGTTTCTTATATTCTAAGTTTTTCAGTGCAACTCACTCATATACTATGTACTACACTGTGCGTTTCTTAAATTCTAAGTTTTTCAGTGCAACTCACTCATATACTATGTACTACACTGTGCGTTTCTTAAATTCTAGGTTTTTCAGTGCAACTCACTCATATACTATGTACTACAATGTGCCTTTCTTATATTCTAAGTTTTTCAGTGCAACTCACTCATATACTATGTACTACAATGTGCGTTTCTTATATTCTAAGTTTTTCAGTGCAACTCACTCATATACTATGTACTACACTGTGCGTTTCTTATATTCTAAGTTTTTCAGTGCAACTCACTCATATACTATGTACTACACTGTGCGTTTCTTATATTCTAAATTTTTCAGTGCAACTCACTCATATACTATGTACTACACTGTGCGTTTCTTATATTCTAAGTTTTTCAGTGAAAATCACTCATATACAATGTACTACACTGTGCGTTTCTTATATTCTAAGTTTTTCAGTGCAACTCACTCATATACTATGTACTACACTGTGCGTTTCTTATATTCTAAGTTTTTCAGTGCAACTCACTCATATACTATGTACTACACTGTGCGTTTCTTAAATTCGAAGTTTTTCAGTGCAACTCACTCATATACTATGTACTACACTGTGCGTTTCTTAAATTCCAGGTTTTTCCGTGCAACTCACTCATATACTATGTACTACAATGTGCGTTTCTTATATTCTAAGTTTTTCAGTGCAACTCACTCATATACTATGTACTACACTGTGCGTTTCTTATATTCTAAGTTTTTCAGTGCAACTCACTCATATACTATGTACTACACTGTGCGTTTCTTATATTCTAAGTTTTTCAGTGCAACTCACTCATATACTATGTACTACACTGTGCGTTTCTTATATTCTAAGTTTTTCAGTGCAACTCACTCATATACTATGTACTACACTGTGCGTTTCTTATATTCTAAGTTTTTCAGTGCAACTCACTCATATACTATGTACTACACTGTGCGTTTCTTATATTCTAAGTTTTTCAGTGCAACTCACTCATATACTATGTACTACACTGTGCGTTTCTTATATTCTAAGTTTTTCAGTGCAACTCACTCATATACTATGTACTACACTGTGCGTTTCTTAAATTCGAAGTTTTTCAGTGCAACTCACTCATATACTATGTACTACACTGTGCGTTTCTTAAATTCCAGGTTTTTCCGTGCAACTCACTCATATACTATGTACTACAATGTGCGTTTCTTATATTCTAAGTTTTTCAGTGCAACTCACTCATATACTATGTACTACACTGTGCGTTTCTTATATTCTAAGTTTTTCAGTGCAACTCACTCATATACTATGTACTACACTGTGCGTTTCTTATATTCTAAGTTTTTCAGTGCAACTCACTCATATACTATGTACTACACTGTGCATTTCGTGTAATGCGGGTTTTTCAGTAAATTCTAAGTTTTTCAGTGCAACTCACTCATATACTATGTACTACACTGTGCGTTTCTTATATTCTAAGTTTTTCAGTGCAACTCACTCATATACTATGTACTACACTGTGCGTTTCTTATATTCTAAGTTTTTCAGTGCAACTCACTCATATACTTTGTACTACACTGTGCGTTTCTTATATTCTAAGTTTTTCAGTGCAACTCACTCATATACTATGTACTACACTGTGCGTTTCTTAAATTCTAAGTTTTTCAGTGCAACTCACTCATATACTATGTACTACACTGTGCGTTTCTTATATTCTAAGTTTTTCAGTGCAACTCACTCATATACTATGTACTACACTGTGCGTTTCTTATATTCTGAGTTTTTCAGTGCAACTCACTCATATACTATGTACTACACTGTGCGTTTCTTATATTCTAAGTTTTTCAGTGCAACTCACTCATATACTATGTACTACAGTGTGCGTTTCTTATATTCTAAGTTTTTCAGTGCAACTCACTCATATACTATGTACTACACTGTGCGTTTCTTATATTCTAAGTTTTTCAGTGCAACTCACTCATATACTATGTACTACACTGTGCGTTTCTTCTAAGTTTTTCAGTGCAACTCACTCATATACTATGTACTACACTGTGCGTTTCTTATATTCTAAGTTTTTCAGTGCAACTCACTCATATACTATGTACTACACTGTGCGTTTCTTATATTCTAAGTTTTTCAGTGCAACTCACTCATATACTATGTACTACACTGTGCGTTTCTTATATTCTATGTTTTTCAGTGCAACTCACTCATATACTATGTACTACACTGTGCGTTTCTTATATTCTAAGTTTTTCAGGGCAACTCACTCATATACTATGTACTACACTGTGCGTTTCTTATATTCTAAGTTTTTCAGTGCAACTCACTCATATACTATGTACTACACTGTGCATTTCGTGTAATGCGGGTTTTTCAGTAAATTCTAAGTTTTTCAGTGCAACTCACTCATATACTATGTACTACACTGTGCGTTTCTTATATTCTAAGTTTTTCAGTGCAACTCACTCATATACTATGTACTACACTGTGCGTTTCTTATATTCTAAGTTTTTCAGTGCAACTCACTCATATACTTTGTACTACACTGTGCGTTTCTTATATTCTAAGTTTTTCAGTGCAACTCACTCATATACTATGTACTACACTGTGCGTTTCTTAAATTCTAAGTTTTTCAGTGCAACTCACTCATATACTATGTACTACACTGTGCGTTTCTTATATTCTAAGTTTTTCAGTGCAACTCACTCATATACTATGTACTACACTGTGCGTTTCTTATATTATAATTTTTTCAGTGCAACTCACTCATATACTATGTACTACACTGTGCGTTTCTTATATTCTAAGTTTTTCAGTGCAACTCACTCATATACTATGTACTACACTGTGCGTTTCTTATATTCTAAGTTTTTCAGTGCAACTCACTCATATACTATGTACTACACTGTGCGTTTCTTATATTCTATGTTTTTCAGTGCAACTCACTCATATACTATGTACTACACTGTGCGTTTCTTATATTCTAAGTTTTTCAGTGCAACTCACTCATATACTATGTACTACACTGTGCGTTTCTTATATTCTAAGTTTTTCAGTGCAACTCACTCATATACTATGTACTACACTGTGCGTTTCTTATATTCTAAGTTTTTCAGTGCAACTCACTCATATACTATGTACTACACTGTGCATTTCGTGTAATGCGGATTTTTCAGTAAATTCTAAGTTTTTCAGTGCAACTCACTCATATACTATGTACTACACTGTGCGTTTCTTATATTCTAAGTTTTTCAGTGCAACTCACTCATATACTATGTACTACACTGTGCGTTTCTTATATTCTAAGTTTTTCAGTGCAACTCACTCATATACTATGTACTACACTGTGCGTTTCTTATATTCTAAGTTTTTCAGTGCAACTCACTCATATACTATGTACTACACTGTGCGTTTCTTATATTCTAATTTTTTCAGTGCAACTCACTCATATACTATGTACTACACTGTGCGTTTCTTATATTCTAAGTTTTTCAGTGCAACTCACTCATATACTATGTACTACACTGTGCGTTTCTTAAATTCTAAGTTTTTCAGTGCAACTCACTCATATACTATGTACTACACTGTGCGTTTCTTAAATTCTAGGTTTTTCAGTGCAACTCACTCATATACTATGTACTACACTGTGCGTTTCTTATATTCTAAGTTTTTCAGTGCAACTCACTCATATACTATGTACTACACTGTGCGTTTCTTATATTCTAAGTTTTTCAGTGCAACTCACTCATATACTATGTACTACACTGTGCGTTTCTTATATTCTAAGTTTTTCAGTGCAACTCACTCATTTACTATGTACTACACTGTGCGTTTCTTATATTCTAAGTTTTTCAGTGCAACTCACTCATATACTATGTACTACACTGTGCGTTTCTTATATTCTAAGTTTTTCATCGCAACTCACTCATATACTATGTACTACACTGTGCGTTTCTTATATTCTAAGTTTTTCATCGCAACTCACTCATATACTATGTACTACACTGTGCGTTTCTTATATTCTAAGTTTTTCAGTGCAACTCACTCATATACTATGTACTACACTGTGCGTTTCTTATATTCTAAGTTTTTCAGTGCAACTCACTCATATACTATGTACTACACTGTGCGTTTCTTATATTCTAAGTTTTTCAGTGCAACTCACTCATATACTATGTACTACACTGTGCGTTTCTTATATTCTAAGTTTTTCAGTGCAACTCACTCATATACTATGTACTACACTGTGCGTTTCTTATATTCTAAGTTTTTCAGTGCAACTCACTCATATACTATGTACTACACTGTGCGTTTCTTAAATTCTAAGTTTTTCAGTGCAACTCACTCATATACTATGTACTACACTGTGCGTTTCTTAAATTCTAGGTTTTTCAGTGCAACTCACTCATATACTATGTACTACAATGTGCCTTTCTTATATTCTAAGTTTTTCAGTGCAACTCACTCATATACTATGTACTACAATGTGCGTTTCTTATATTCTAAGTTTTTCAGTGCAACTCACTCATATACTATGTACTACACTGTGCGTTTCTTATATTCTAAGTTTTTCAGTGCAACTCACTCATATACTATGTACTACACTGTGCGTTTCTTATATTCTAAGTTTTTCAGTGCAACTCACTCATATACTATGTACTACACTGTGCATTTCGTGTAATGCGGGTTTTTCAGTAAATTCTAAGTTTTTCAGTGCAACTCACTCATATACTATGTACTACACTGTGCGTTTCTTATATTCTAAGTTTTTCAGTGCAACTCACTCATATACTATGTACTACACTGTGCGTTTCTTATATTCTAAGTTTTTCAGTGCAACTCACTCATATACTATGTACTACACTGTGCGTTTCTTATATTCTAAGTTTTTCAGTGCAACTCACTCATATACTATGTACTACACTGTGCGTTTCTTATATTCTAAGTTTTTCAGTGCAACTCACTCATATACTATGTACTACACTGTGCGTTTCTTATATTCTAAGTATTTCAGTGCAACTCACTCATATACTATGTACTACACTGTGCGTTTCTTATATTCTAAGTTTTTCAGTGCAACTCACTCATATACTATGTACTACACTGTGCGTTTCTTAAATTCTAAGTTTTTCAGTGCAACTCACTCATATACTATGTACTACACTGTGCGTTTCTTAAATTCTAGGTTTTTCAGTGCAACTCACTCATATACTATGTACTACACTGTGCGTTTCTTATATTCTAAGTTTTTCAGTGCAACTCACTCATATACTATGTACTACACTGTGCGTTTCTTATATTCTAAGTTTTTCAGTGCAACTCACTCATATACTATGTACTACACTGTGCGTTTCTTATATTCTAAGTTTTTCAGTGCAACTCACTCATATACTATGTACTACACTGTGCGTTTCTTATATTCTAAGTTTTTCAGTGCAACTCACTCATATACTATGTACTACACTGTGCGTTTCTTATATGCTAAGTTTTTCAGTGCAACTCACTCATATACTATGTTCTACACTGTGCGTTTCTTAAATTCTAAGTTTTTCAGTGCAACTCACTCATATACTATGTACTACACTGTGCGTTTCTTAAATTCTAGGTTTTTCCGTGCAACTCACTCATATACTATGTACTACAATGTGCGTTTCTTATATTCTAAGTTTTTCAGTGCAACTCACTCATATACTATGTACTACACTGTGCGTTTGTTATATTCTAAGTTTTTCAGTGCAACTCACTCATATACTATGTACTACACTGTGCGTTTCTTATATTCTAAGTTTTTCAGTGCAACTCACTCATATACTATATACTACACTGTGCGTTTCTTAAATTCTAAGTTTTTCAGTGCAACTCACTCATATACTATGTACTACACTGTGCGTTTCTTATATTCTAAGTTTTTCAGTGCAACTCACTCATATACTATGTACTACACTGTGCGTTTCTTATATTCTAAGTTTTTCAGTGCAACTCACTCATATACTATGTACTACACTGTGCGTTTCTTATATTCTAAGTTTTTCAGTGCAACTCACTCATATACTATGTACTACACTGTGCGTTTCTTATATTCTAAGTTTTTCAGTGCAACTCACTCATATACTATGTACTACACTGTGCGTTTCTTATATTCTAAGTTTTTCAGTGCAACTCACTCATATACTATGTACTACACTGTGCGTTTCTTATATCCTAAGTTTTTCAGTGCAACTCACTCATATACTATGTACTACACTGTGCGTTTCTTAAATTCTAAGTTTTTCAGTGCAACTCACTCATATACTATATACTACACTGTGCGTTTCTTAAATTCTAGGTTTTTCCGTGCAACTCACTCATATACTATGTACTACAATGTGCGTTTCTTATATTCTAAGTTTTTCAGTGCAACTCACTCATATACTATGTACTACACTGTGCGTTTCTTATATTCTAAGTTTTTCAGTGCAACTCACTCATATACTATGTACTACACTGTGCGTTTCTTATATTCTAAGTTTTTCAGTGCAACTCACTCATATACTATGTACTACACTGTGCGTTTCTTATATTCTAAGTTTTTCAGTGCAACTCACTCATATACTATGTACTACACTGTGCGTTTCTTATATTCTAAGTTTTTCAGTGCAACTCACTCATATACTATGTACTACACTGTGCGTTTCTTATATTCTAAGTTTTTCAGTGCAACTCACTCATATACTATGTACTACACTGTGCGTTTGTTATATTCTAAGTTTTTCAGTGCAACTCACTCATATACTATGTACTACACTGTGCGTTTCTTAAATTCTAAGTTTTTCAGTGCAACTCACTCATATACTATGTACTACACTGTGCGTTCCTTATATTCTAAGTTTTTCAGTGCAACTCACTCATATACTATGTACTACACTGTGCGTTCCTTATATTCTAAGTTTTTCAGTGCAACTCACTCATATACTATGTACTACACTGTGCGTTTCTTATATTCTAAGTTTTTCAGTGCAACTCACTCATATACTATGTACTACACTGTGCGTTTCTTATATTCTAAGTTTTTCAGTGCAACTCACTCATATACTATGTACTACACTGTGCGTTTCTTATATTCTAAGTTTTTCAGTGCAACTCACTCATATTCATATACTATGTACTACACTTTGCGTTTCTTATATTCTAAGTTTTTCAGTGCAACTCACTCATATACTATGTACTACACTGTGCATTTCGTGTAATGCGGGTTTTTCAGTAAATTCTAAGTTTTTCAGTGCAACTCACTCATATACTATGTACTACACTGTGCGTTTCTTATATTCTAAGTTTTTCAGTGCAACTCACTCATATACTATGTACTACACTGTGCGTTTCTTATATTCTAAGTTTTTCAGTGCAACTCACTCATATACTTTGTACTACAGTGTGCGTTTCTTATATTCTAAGTTTTTCAGTGCAACTCACTCATATACTATATACTACACTGTGCGTTTCTTAAATTCTAAGTTTTTCAGTGCAACTCACTCATATACTATGTACTACACTGTGCGTTTCTTATATTCTAAGTTTTTCAGTGCAACTCACTCATATACTATGTACTACACTGTGCGTTTCTTATATTCTAAGTTTTTCAGTGCAACTCACTCATATACTATGTACTACACTGTGCGTTTCTTATATTCTAAGTTTTTCAGTGCAACTCACTCATATACTATGTACTACACTGTGCGTTTCTTATATTCTAAGTTTTTCAGTGCAACTCACTCATATACTATGTACTACACTGTGCGTTTCTTATATTCTAAGTTTTTCAGTGCAACTCACTCATATACTATGTACTACACTGTGCATTTCGTGTAATGCGGGTTTTTCAGTAAATTCTAAGTTTTTCAGTGCAACTCACTCATATACTATGTACTACACTGTGCGTTTCTTATATTCTAAGTTTTTCAGTGCAACTCACTCATATACTATGTACTACACTGTGCGTTTCTTATATTCTAAGTTTTTCAGTGCAACTCACTCATATACTTAATACTACACTGTGCGTTTGTTATATTCTAAGTTTTTCAGTGCAACTCACTCATATACTATGTACTACACTGTGCGTTTCTTAAATTCTAAGTTTTTCAGTGCAACTCACTCATATACTATGTACTACACTGTGCGTTCCTTATATTCTAAGTTTTTCAGTGCAACTCACTCATATACTATGTACTACACTGTGCGTTTCTTATATTCTAAGTTTTTCAGTGCAACTCACTCATATACTTTGTACTACACTGTGCGTTTCTTATATTCTAAGTTTTTCAGTGCAACTCACTCATATACTATGTACTACACTGTGCGTTTCTTAAATTCTAAGTTTTTCAGTGCAACTCACTCATATACTATGTACTACACTGTGCGTTTCTTATATTCTAAGTTTTTCAGTGCAACTCACTCATATACTATGTACTACACTGTGCGTTTCTTATATTATAATTTTTTCAGTGCAACTCACTCATATACTATGTACTACACTGTGCGTTTCTTATATTCTAAGTTTTTCAGTGCAACTCACTCATATACTATGTACTACACTGTGCGTTTCTTATATTCTAAGTTTTTCAGTGCAACTCACTCATATACTATGTACTACACTGTGCGTTTCTTATATTCTATGTTTTTCAGTGCAACTCACTCATATACTATGTACTACACTGTGCGTTTCTTATATTCTAAGTTTTTCAGTGCAACTCACTCATATACTATGTACTACACTGTGCGTTTCTTATATTCTAAGTTTTTCAGTGCAACTCACTCATATACTATGTACTACACTGTGCGTTTCTTATATTCTAAGTTTTTCAGTGCAACTCACTCATATACTATGTACTACACTGTGCATTTCGTGTAATGCGGATTTTTCAGTAAATTCTAAGTTTTTCAGTGCAACTCACTCATATACTATGTACTACACTGTGCGTTTCTTATATTCTAAGTTTTTCAGTGCAACTCACTCATATACTATGTACTACACTGTGCGTTTCTTATATTCTAAGTTTTTCAGTGCAACTCACTCATATACTATGTACTACACTGTGCGTTTCTTATATTCTAAGTTTTTCAGTGCAACTCACTCATATACTATGTACTACACTGTGCGTTTCTTATATTCTAATTTTTTCAGTGCAACTCACTCATATACTATGTACTACACTGTGCGTTTCTTATATTCTAAGTTTTTCAGTGCAATTCACTCATATACTATGTACTACACTGTGCGTTTCTTAAATTCTAAGTTTTTCAGTGCAACTCACTCATATACTATGTACTACACTGTGCGTTTCTTAAATTCTAGGTTTTTCAGTGCAACTCACTCATATACTATGTACTACACTGTGCGTTTCTTATATTCTAAGTTTTTCAGTGCAACTCACTCATATACTATGTACTACACTGTGCGTTTCTTATATTCTAAGTTTTTCAGTGCAACTCACTCATATACTATGTACTACACTGTGCGTTTCTTATATTCTAAGTTTTTCAGTGCAACTCACTCATTTACTATGTACTACACTGTGCGTTTCTTATATTCTAAGTTTTTCAGTGCAACTCACTCATATACTATGTACTACACTGTGCGTTTCTTATATTCTAAGTTTTTCATCGCAACTCACTCATATACTATGTACTACACTGTGCGTTTCTTATATTCTAAGTTTTTCATCGCAACTCACTCATATACTATGTACTACACTGTGCGTTTCTTATATTCTAAGTTTTTCAGTGCAACTCACTCATATACTATGTACTACACTGTGCGTTTCTTATATTCTAAGTTTTTCAGTGCAACTCACTCATATACTATGTACTACACTGTGCGTTTCTTATATTCTAAGTTTTTCAGTGCAACTCACTCATATACTATGTACTACACTGTGCGTTTCTTATATTCTAAGTTTTTCAGTGCAACTCACTCATATACTATGTACTACACTGTGCGTTTCTTATATTCTAAGTTTTTCAGTGCAACTCACTCATATACTATGTACTACACTGTGCGTTTCTTAAATTCTAAGTTTTTCAGTGCAACTCACTCATATACTATGTACTACACTGTGCGTTTCTTAAATTCTAGGTTTTTCAGTGCAACTCACTCATATACTATGTACTACAATGTGCCTTTCTTATATTCTAAGTTTTTCAGTGCAACTCACTCATATACTATGTACTACAATGTGCGTTTCTTATATTCTAAGTTTTTCAGTGCAACTCACTCATATACTATGTACTACACTGTGCGTTTCTTATATTCTAAGTTTTTCAGTGCAACTCACTCATATACTATGTACTACACTGTGCGTTTCTTATATTCTAAGTTTTTCAGTGCAACTCACTCATATACTATGTACTACACTGTGCATTTCGTGTAATGCGGGTTTTTCAGTAAATTCTAAGTTTTTCAGTGCAACTCACTCATATACTATGTACTACACTGTGCGTTTCTTATATTCTAAGTTTTTCAGTGCAACTCACTCATATACTATGTACTACACTGTGCGTTTCTTATATTCTAAGTTTTTCAGTGCAACTCACTCATATACTATGTACTACACTGTGCGTTTCTTATATTCTAAGTTTTTCAGTGCAACTCACTCATATACTATGTACTACACTGTGCGTTTCTTATATTCTAAGTTTTTCAGTGCAACTCACTCATATACTATGTACTACACTGTGCGTTTCTTATATTCTAAGTATTTCAGTGCAACTCACTCATATACTATGTACTACACTGTGCGTTTCTTATATTCTAAGTTTTTCAGTGCAACTCACTCATATACTATGTACTACACTGTGCGTTTCTTAAATTCTAAGTTTTTCAGTGCAACTCACTCATATACTATGTACTACACTGTGCGTTTCTTAAATTCTAGGTTTTTCAGTGCAACTCACTCATATACTATGTACTACAATGTGCCTTTCTTATATTCTAAGTTTTTCAGTGCAACTCACTCATATACTATGTACTACAATGTGCGTTTCTTATATTCTAAGTTTTTCAGTGCAACTCACTCATATACTATGTACTACACTGTGCGTTTCTTATATTCTAAGTTTTTCAGTGCAACTCACTCATATACTATGTACTACACTGTGCGTTTCTTATATTCTAAGTTTTTCAGTGCAACTCACTCATATACTATGTACTACACTGTGCATTTCGTGTAATGCGGGTTTTTCAGTAAATTCTAAGTTTTTCAGTGCAACTCACTCATATACTATGTACTACACTGTGCGTTTCTTATATTCTAAGTTTTTCAGTGCAACTCACTCATATACTATGTACTACACTGTGCGTTTCTTATATTCTAAGTTTTTCAGTGCAACTCACTCATATACTATGTACTACACTGTGCGTTTCTTATATTCTAAGTTTTTCAGTGCAACTCACTCATATACTATGTACTACACTGTGCGTTTCTTATATTCTAAGTTTTTCAGTGCAACTCACTCATATACTATGTACTACACTGTGCGTTTCTTATATTCTAAGTTTTTCAGTGCAACTCACTCATATACTATGTACTACACTGTGCGTTTCTTATATGCTAAGTTTTTCAGTGCAACTCACTCATATACTATGTTCTACACTGTGCGTTTCTTAAATTCTAAGTTTTTCAGTGCAACTCACTCATATACTATGTACTACACTGTGCGTTTCTTAAATTCTAGGTTTTTCCGTGCAACTCACTCATATACTATGTACTACACTGTGCGTTTCTTATATTCTAAGTTTTTCAGTGCAACTCACTCATATACTATGTACTACACTGTGCGTTTCTTATATTCTGAGTTTTTCAGTGCAACTCACTCATATACTATGTACTACACTGTGCGTTTCTTATATTCTAAGTTTTTCAGTGCAACTCACTCATATACTATGTACTACACTGTGCGTTTCTTATATTCTAAGTTTTTCAGTGCAACTCACTCATATACTATGTACTACACTGTGCGTTTCTTATATTCTAAGTTTTTCAGTGCAACTCACTCATATACTATGTACTACACTGTGCGTTTCTTATATTCTAAGTTTTTCAGTGCAACTCACTCATATACTATGTACTACACTGTGCGTTTCTTATATTCTAAGTTTTTCAGTGCAACTCACTCATATACTATGTACTACACTGTGCGTTTCTTATATTCTAAGTTTTTCAGTGCAACTCACTCATATACTATGTACTACACTGTGCGTTTCTTATATTCTATGTTTTTCAGTGCAACTCACTCATATACTATGTACTACACTGTGCGTTTCTTATATTCTAAGTTTTTCAGGGCAACTCACTCATATACTATGTACTACACTGTGCGTTTCTTATATTCTAAGTTTTTCAGTGCAACTCACTCATATACTATGTACTACACTGTGCATTTCGTGTAATGCGGGTTTTTCAGTAAATTCTAAGTTTTTCAGTGCAACTCACTCATATACTATGTACTACACTGTGCGTTTCTTATATTCTAAGTTTTTCAGTGCAACTCACTCATATACTATGTACTACACTGTGCGTTTCTTATATTCTAAGTTTTTCAGTGCAACTCACTCATATACTTTGTACTACACTGTGCGTTTCTTATATTCTAAGTTTTTCAGTGCAACTCACTCATATACTATGTACTACACTGTGCGTTTCTTAAATTCTAAGTTTTTCAGTGCAACTCACTCATATACTATGTACTACACTGTGCGTTTCTTATATTCTAAGTTTTTCAGTGCAACTCACTCATATACTATGTACTACACTGTGCGTTTCTTATATTATAATTTTTTCAGTGCAACTCACTCATATACTATGTACTACACTGTGCGTTTCTTATATTCTAAGTTTTTCAGTGCAACTCACTCATATACTATGTACTACACTGTGCGTTTCTTATATTCTAAGTTTTTCAGTGCAACTCACTCATATACTATGTACTACACTGTGCGTTTCTTATATTCTATGTTTTTCAGTGCAACTCACTCATATACTATGTACTACACTGTGCGTTTCTTATATTCTAAGTTTTTCAGTGCAACTCACTCATATACTATGTACTACACTGTGCGTTTCTTATATTCTAAGTTTTTCAGTGCAACTCACTCATATACTATGTACTACACTGTGCGTTTCTTATATTCTAAGTTTTTCAGTGCAACTCACTCATATAATATGTACTACACTGTGCATTTCGTGTAATGCGGATTTTTCAGTAAATTCTAAGTTTTTCAGTGCAACTCACTCATATACTATGTACTACACTGTGCGTTTCTTATATTCTAAGTTTTTCAGTGCAACTCACTCATATACTATGTACTACACTGTGCGTTTCTTATATTCTAAGTTTTTCAGTGCAACTCACTCATATACTATGTACTACACTGTGCGTTTCTTATATTCTAAGTTTTTCAGTGCAACTCACTCATATACTATGTACTACACTGTGCGTTTCTTATATTCTAATTTTTTCAGTGCAACTCACTCATATAATATGTACTACACTGTGCGTTTCTTATATTCTAAGTTTTTCAGTGCAACTCACTCATAATCTATGTACTACACTGTGCGTTTCTTAAATTCTAAGTTTTTCAGTGCAACTCACTCATATACTATGTACTACACTGTGCGTTTCTTAAATTCTAGGTTTTTCAGTGCAACTCACTCATATACTATGTACTACACTGTGCGTTTCTTATATTCTAAGTTTTTCAGTGCAACTCACTCATATACTATGTACTACACTGTGCGTTTCTTATATTCTAAGTTTTTCAGTGCAACTCACTCATATACTATGTACTACACTGTGCGTTTCTTATATTCTAAGTTTTTCAGTGCAACTCACTCATATACTATGTACTACACTGTGCGTTTCTTATATTCTAAGTTTTTCAGTGCAACTCACTCATATACTATGTACTACACTGTGCGTTTCTTATATTCTAAGTTTTTCAGTGCAACTCACTCATTTACTATGTACTACACTGTGCGTTTCTTATATTCTAAGTTTTTCAGTGCAACTCACTCATATACTATGTACTACACTGTGCGTTTCTTATATTCTAAGTTTTTCATCGCAACTCACTCATATACTATGTACTACACTGTGCGTTTCTTATATTCTAAGTTTTTCATCGCAACTCACTCATATACTATGTACTACAGTGTGCGTTTCTTATATTCTAAGTTTTTCAGTGCAACTCACTCATATACTATGTACTACACTGTGCGTTTCTTATATTCTAAGTTTTTCAGTGCAACTCACTCATATACTATGTACTACACTGTGCGTTTCTTATATTCTAAGTTTTTCAGTGCAACTCACTCATATACTATGTACTACACTGTGCGTTTCTTATATTCTAAGTTTTTCAGTGCAACTCACTCATATACTATGTACTACACTGTGCGTTTCTTATATTCTAAGTTTTTCAGTGCAACTCACTCATATACTATGTACTACACTGTGCGTTTCTTAAATTCTAAGTTTTTCAGTGCAACTCACTCATATACTATGTACTACACTGTGCGTTTCTTAAATTCTAGGTTTTTCAGTGCAACTCACTCATATACTACGTACTACAATGTGCCTTTCTTATATTCTAAGTTTTTCAGTGCAACTCACTCATATACTATGTACTACAATGTGCGTTTCTTATATTCTAAGTTTTTCAGTGCAACTCACTCATATACTATGTACTACACTGTGCGTTTCTTATATTCTAAGTTTTTCAGTGCAACTCACTCATATACTATGTACTACACTGTGCATTTCGTGTAATGCGGGTTTTTCAGTAAATTCTAAGTTTTTCAGTGCAACTCACTCATATACTATGTACTACACTGTGCGTTTCTTATATTCTAAGTTTTTCAGTGCAACTCACTCATATACTATGTACTACACTGTGCGTTTCTTATATTCTAAGTTTTTCAGTGCAACTCACTCATATACTATGTACTACACTGTGCGTTTCTTATATTCTAAGTTTTTCAGTGCAACTCACTCATATACTATGTACTACACTGTGCGTTTCTTATATTCTAAGTTTTTCAGTGCAACTCACTCATATACTATGTACTACACTGTGCGTTTCTTATATTCTAAGTTTTTCAGTGCAACTCACTCATATACTATGTACTACACTGTGCGTTTCTTATATTCTAAGTTTTTCAGTGCAACTCACTCATATACTATGTACTACACTGTGCGTTTCTTAAATTCTAAGTTTTTCAGTGCAACTCACTCATATACTATGTACTACACTGTGCGTTTCTTAAATTCTAGGTTTTTCAGTGCAACTCACTCATATACTATGTACTACAATGTGCCTTTCTTATATTCTAAGTTTTTCAGTGCAACTCACTCATATACTATGTACTACAATGTGCGTTTCTTATATTCTAAGTTTTTCAGTGCAACTCACTCATATACTATGTACTACACTGTGCGTTTCTTATATTCTAAGTTTTTCAGTGCAACTCACTCATATACTATGTACTACACTGTGCGTTTCTTATATTCTAAGTTTTTCAGTGCAACTCACTCATATACTATGTACTACACTGTGCATTTCGTGTAATGCGGGTTTTTCAGTAAATTCTAAGTTTTTCAGTGCAACTCACTCATATACTATGTACTACACTGTGCGTTTCTTATATTCTAAGTTTTTCAGTGCAACTCACTCATATACTATGTACTACACTGTGCGTTTCTTATATTCTAAGTTTTTCAGTGCAACTCACTCATATACTATGTACTACACTGTGCGTTTCTTATATTCTAAGTTTTTCAGTGCAACTCACTCATATACTATGTACTACACTGTGCGTTTCTTATATTCTAAGTTTTTCAGTGCAACTCACTCATATACTATGTACTACACTGTGCGTTTCTTATATTCTAAGTTTTTCAGTGCAACTCACTCATATACTATGTACTACACTGTGCGTTTCTTATATGCTAAGTTTTTCAGTGCAACTCACTCATATACTATGTTCTACACTGTGCGTTTCTTAAATTCTAAGTTTTTCAGTGCAACTCACTCATATACTATGTACTACACTGTGCGTTTCTTAAATTCTAGGTTTTTCCGTGCAACTCACTCATATACTATGTACTACAATGTGCGTTTCTTATATTCTAAGTTTTTCAGTGCAACTCACTCATATACTATGTACTACACTGTGCGTTTCTTATATTCTAAGTTTTTCAGTGCAACTCACTCATATACTATGTACTACACTGTGCGTTTCTTATATTCTAAGTTTTTCAGTGCAACTCACTCATATACTATGTACTACACTGTGCGTTTCTTAAATTCTAAGTTTTTCAGTGCAACTCACTCATATACTATGTACTACACTGTGCGTTTCTAAAATTCTAGGTTTTTCAGTGCAACTCACTCATATACTATGTACTACACTGTGCGTTTCTTATATTCTAAGTTTTTCAGTGCAACTCACTCATATACTATGTACTACACTGTGCGTTTCTTATATTCTAAGTTTTTCAGTGCAACTCACTCATATACTATGTACTACACTGTGCGTTTCTTATATTCTAAGTTTTTCAGTGCAACTCACTCATATACTATGTACTACACTGTGCGTTTCTTATATTCTAAGTTTTTCAGTGCAACTCACTCATATACTATGTACTACACTGTGCGTTTCTTATATTCTAAGTTTTTGAGTGCAACTCACACATATACTATGTACTACACTGTGCGTTTCTTATATTCTAAGTTTTTCAGTGCAACTCACTCATATACTATGTACTACACTGTGCGTTTCTTATATTCTAAGTTTTTCAGTGCAACTCACTCATATACTATGTACTACACTGTGGGTTTCTTATATTCTAAGTTTTTCAGTGCAACTCACTCATATACTATGTACTACACTGTGCGTTTCTTATATTCTAAGTTTTTCAGTGCAACTCACTCATATACTATGTACTACACTGTGCGTTTCTTATATTCTAAGTTTTTCAGTGCAACTCACTCATATACTATGTACTACACTGTGCGTTTCTTATATTCTAAGTTTTTCAGTGCAACTCACTCATATACTATGTACTACACTGTGCGTTTCTTATATTCTAAGTTTTTCAGTGCAACTCACTCATATACTATGTACTACACTGTGCATTTCGTGTAATGCGGGTTTTTCAGTAAATTCTAAGTTTTTCAGTGCAACTCACTTATATACTATGTACTACACTGTGCGTTTCTTATATTCTAAATTTTTCAGTGCAACTCACTCATATACTATGTACTACACTGTGCGTTTCTTATATTCTAAGTTTTTCAGTGAAAATCACTCATATACAATGTACTACACTGTGCGTTTCTTATATTCTAAGTTTTTCAGTGCAACTCACTCATATACTATGTACTACACTGTGCGTTTCTTATATTCTAAGTTTTTCAGTGCAACTCACTCATATACTATGTACTACACTGTGCGTTTCTTAAATTCGAAGTTTTTCAGTGCAACTCACTCATATACTATGTACTACACTGTGCGTTTCTTAAATTCCAGGTTTTTCCGTGCAACTCACTCATATACTATGTACTACAATGTGCGTTTCTTATATTCTAAGTTTTTCAGTGCAACTCACTCATATACTATGTACTACACTGTGCGTTTCTTATATTCTAAGTTTTTCAGTGCAACTCACTCATATACTATGTACTACACTGTGCGTTTCTTATATTCTAAGTTTTTCAGTGCAACTCACTCATATACTATGTACTACACTGTGCATTTCGTGTAATGCGGGTTTTTCAGTAAATTCTAAGTTTTTCAGTGCAACTCACTCATATACTATGTACTACACTATGCGTTTCTTATATTCTAAGTTTTGCAGTGCAACTCACTCATATACTATGTACTACACTGTGCGTTTCTTATATTCTAAGTTTTTCAGTGCAACTCACTCATATACTTTGTACTACACTGTGCGTTTCTTATATTCTAAGTTTTTCAGTGCAACTCACTCATATACTATGTACTACACTGTGCGTTTCTTAAATTCTAAGTTTTTCAGTGCAACTCACTCATATACTATGTACTACACTGTGCGTTTCTTATATTCTAAGTTTTTCAGTGCAACTCACTCATATACTATGTACTACACTGTGCGTTTCTTATATTCTGAGTTTTTCAGTGCAACTCACTCATATACTATGTACTACACTGTGCGTTTCTTATATTCTAAGTTTTTCAGTGCAACTCACTCATATACTATGTACTACACTGTGCGTTTCTTATATTCTAAGTTTTTCAGTGCAACTCACTCATATACTATGTACTACACTGTGCGTTTCTTATATTCTAAGTTTTTCAGTGCAACTCACTCATATACTATGTACTACACTGTGCGTTTCTTATATTCTAAGTTTTTCAGTGCAACTCACTCATATACTATGTACTACACTGTGCGTTTCTTATATTCTAAGTTTTTCAGTGCAACTCACTCATATACTATGTACTACACTGTGCGTTTCTTATATTCTAAGTTTTTCAGTGCAACTCACTCATATACTATGTACTACACTGTGCGTTTCTTATATTCTATGTTTTTCAGTGCAACTCACTCATATACTATGTACTACACTGTGCGTTTCTTATATTCTAAGTTTTTCAGTGCAACTCACTCATATACTATGTACTACACTGTGCGTTTCTTATATTCTAAGTTTTTCAGTGCAACTCACTCATATACTATGTACTACACTGTGCGTTTCTTATATTCTAAGTTTTTCCGTGCAACTCACTCATATACTATGTACTACACTGTGCATTTCGTGTAATGCGGATTTTTCAGTAAATTCTAAGTTTTTCAGTGCAACTCACTCATATACTATGTACTACACTGTGCGTTTCTTATATTCTAAGTTTTTCAGTGCAACTCACTCATATACTATGTACTACACTGTGCGTTTCTTATATTCTAAGTTTTTCAGTGCAACTCACTCATATACTATGTACTACACTGTGCGTTTCTTATATTCTAAGTTTTTCAGTGCAACTCACTCATATACTATGTACTACACTGTGCGTTTCTTATATTCTAAGTTTTTCAGTGCAACTCACTCATATACTATGTACTACACTGTGCGTTTCTTAAATTCTAAGTTTTTCAGTGCAACTCACTCATATACTATGTACTACACTGTGCGTTTCTTAAATTCTAGGTTTTTCAGTGCAACTCACTCATATACTATGTACTACACTGTGCGTTTCTTATATTCTAAGTTTTTCAGTGCAACTCACTCATATACTATGTACTACACTGTGCGTTTCTTATATTCTAAGTTTTTCAGTGCAACTCACTCATATACTATGTACTACACTGTGCGTTTCTTATATTCTAAGTTTTTCAGTGCAACTCACTCATTTACTATGTACTACACTGTGCGTTTCTTAAATTCTAAGTTTTTCAGTGCAACTCACTCATATACTATGTACTACACTGTGCGTTTCTTATATTCTAAGTTTTTCAGTGCAACTCACTCATATACTATGTACTACACTGTGCGTTTCTTATATTCTGAGTTTTTCAGTGCAACTCACTCATATACTATGTACTACACTGTGCGTTTCTTATATTCTAAGTTTTTCAGTGCAACTCACTCATATACTATGTACTACACTGTGCGTTTCTTATATTCTAAGTTTTTCAGTGCAACTCACTCATATACTATGTATTACACTGTGCGTTTCTTATATTCTAAATTTTTCAGTGCAACTCACTCATATACTATGTACTACACTGTGCGTTTCTTATATTCTAAGTTTTTCAGTGCAACTCACTCATATACTATGTACTACACTGTGCGTTTCTTATATTCTAAGTTTTTCAGTGCAACTCACTCATATACTATGTACTACACTGTGCGTTTCTTATATTCTAAGTTTTTCAGTGCAACTCACTCATATACTATGTACTACACTGTGCGTTTCTTATATTCTAAGTTTTTCAGTGCAACTCACTCATATACTATGTACTACACTGTGCGTTTCTTATATTCTAAGTTTTTCAGTGCAACTCACTCATATACTATGTACTACACTGTGCATTTCGTGTAATGCGGGTTTTTCAGTAAATTCTAAGTTTTTCAGTGCAACTCACTTATATACTATGTACTACACTGTGCGTTTCTTATATTCTAAATTTTTCAGTGCAACTCACTCATATACTATGTACTACACTGTGCGTTTCTTATATTCTAAGTTTTTCAGTGAAAATCACTCATATACAATGTACTACACTGTGCGTTTCTTATATTCTAAGTTTTTCAGTGCAACTCACTCATATACTATGTACTACACTGTGCGTTTCTTATATTCTAAGTTTTTCAGTGCAACTCACTCATATACTATGTACTACACTGTGCGTTTCTTAAATTCGAAGTTTTTCAGTGCAACTCACTCATATACTATGTACTACACTGTGCGTTTCTTAAATTCCAGGTTTTTCCGTGCAACTCACTCATATACTATGTACTACAATGTGCGTTTCTTATATTCTAAGTTTTTCAGTGCAACTCACTCATATACTATGTACTACACTGTGCGTTTCTTATATTCTAAGTTTTTCAGTGCAACTCACTCATATACTATGTACTACACTGTGCGTTTCTTATATTCTAAGTTTTTCAGTGCAACTCACTCATATACTATGTACTACACTGTGCATTTCGTGTAATGCGGGTTTTTCAGTAAATTCTAAGTTTTTCAGTGCAACTCACTCATATACTATGTACTACACTATGCGTTTCTTATATTCTAAGTTTTGCAGTGCAACTCACTCATATACTATGTACTACACTGTGCGTTTCTTATATTCTAAGTTTTTCAGTGCAACTCACTCATATACTTTGTACTACACTGTGCGTTTCTTATATTCTAAGTTTTTCAGTGCAACTCACTCATATACTATGTACTACACTGTGCGTTTCTTAAATTCTAAGTTTTTCAGTGCAACTCACTCATATACTATGTACTACACTGTGCGTTTCTTATATTCTAAGTTTTTCAGTGCAACTCACTCATATACTATGTACTACACTGTGCGTTTCTTATATTCTGAGTTTTTCAGTGCAACTCACTCATATACTATGTACTACACTGTGCGTTTCTTATATTCTAAGTTTTTCAGTGCAACTCACTCATATACTATGTACTACACTGTGCGTTTCTTATATTCTAAGTTTTTCAGTGCAACTCACTCATATACTATGTACTACACTGTGCGTTTCTTATATTCTAAGTTTTTCAGTGCAACTCACTCATATACTATGTACTACACTGTGCGTTTCTTATATTCTAAGTTTTTCAGTGCAACTCACTCATATACTATGTACTACACTGTGCGTTTCTTATATTCTAAGTTTTTCAGTGCAACTCACTCATATACTATGTACTACACTGTGCGTTTCTTATATTCTAAGTTTTTCAGTGCAACTCACTCATATACTATGTACTACACTGTGCGTTTCTTATATTCTATGTTTTTCAGTGCAACTCACTCATATACTATGTACTACACTGTGCGTTTCTTATATTCTAAGTTTTTCAGTGCAACTCACTCATATACTATGTACTACACTGTGCGTTTCTTATATTCTAAGTTTTTCAGTGCAACTCACTCATATACTATGTACTACACTGTGCGTTTCTTATATTCTAAGTTTTTCCGTGCAACTCACTCATATACTATGTACTACACTGTGCATTTCGTGTAATGCGGATTTTTCAGTAAATTCTAAGTTTTTCAGTGCAACTCACTCATATACTATGTACTACACTGTGCGTTTCTTATATTCTAAGTTTTTCAGTGCAACTCACTCATATACTATGTACTACACTGTGCGTTTCTTATATTCTAAGTTTTTCAGTGCAACTCACTCATATACTATGTACTACACTGTGCGTTTCTTATATTCTAAGTTTTTCAGTGCAACTCACTCATATACTATGTACTACACTGTGCGTTTCTTATATTCTAAGTTTTTCAGTGCAACTCACTCATATACTATGTACTACACTGTGCGTTTCTTAAATTCTAAGTTTTTCAGTGCAACTCACTCATATACTATGTACTACACTGTGCGTTTCTTAAATTCTAGGTTTTTCAGTGCAACTCACTCATATACTATGTACTACACTGTGCGTTTCTTATATTCTAAGTTTTTCAGTGCAACTCACTCATATACTATGTACTACACTGTGCGTTTCTTATATTCTAAGTTTTTCAGTGCAACTCACTCATATACTATGTACTACACTGTGCGTTTCTTATATTCTAAGTTTTTCAGTGCAACTCACTCATTTACTATGTACTACACTGTGCGTTTCTTAAATTCTAAGTTTTTCAGTGCAACTCACTCATATACTATGTACTACACTGTGCGTTTCTTATATTCTAAGTTTTTCAGTGCAACTCACTCATATACTATGTACTACACTGTGCGTTTCTTATATTCTGAGTTTTTCAGTGCAACTCACTCATATACTATGTACTACACTGTGCGTTTCTTATATTCTAAGTTTTTCAGTGCAACTCACTCATATACTATGTACTACACTGTGCGTTTCTTATATTCTAAGTTTTTCAGTGCAACTCACTCATATACTATGTACTACACTGTGCGTTTCTTATATTCTAAATTTTTCAGTGCAACTCACTCATATACTATGTACTACACTGTGCGTTTCTTATATTCTAAGTTTTTCAGTGCAACTCACTCATATACTATGTACTACACTGTGCGTTTCTTATATTCTAAGTTTTTCAGTGCAACTCACTCATATACTATGTACTACAATGTGCGTTTCTTATATTCTAAGTTTTTCAGTGCAACTCACTCATATACTATGTACTACACTGTGCGTTTCTTATATTCTATGTTTTTCAGTGCAACTCACTCATATACTATGTACTACACTGTGCGTTTCTTATATTCTAAGTTTTTCAGTGCAACTCACTCATATACTATGTACTACACTGTGCGTTTCTTATATTCTAAGTTTTTCAGTGCAACTCACTCATATACTATGTACTACACTGTGCGTTTCTTATATTCTAAGTTTTTCAGTGCAACTCACTCATATACTATGTACTACACTGTGCATTTCGTGTAATGCGGATTTTTCAGTAAATTCTAAGTTTTTCAGTGCAACTCACTCATATACTATGTACTACACTGTGCGTTTCTTATATTCTAAGTTTTTCAGTGCAACTCACTCATATACTATGTACTACACTGTGCGTTTCTTATATTCTAAGTTTTTCAGTGCAACTCACTCATATACTATGTACTACACTGTGCGTTTCTTATATTCTAAGTTTTTCAGTGCAACTCACTCATATACTATGTACTACACTGTGCGTTTCTTATATTCTAAGTTTTTCAGTGCAACTCACTCATATACTATGTAGTACACTGTGCGTTTCTTAAATTCTAAGTTTTTCAGTGCAACTCACTCATATACTATGTACTACACTGTGCGTTTCTTAAATTCTAGGTTTTTCAGTGCAACTCACTCATATACTATGTACTACACTGTGCGTTTCTTATATTCTAAGTTTTTCAGTGCAACTCACTCATATACTATGTACTACACTGTGCGTTTCTTATATTCTAAGTTTTTCAGTGCAACTCACTCATATACTATGTACTACACTGTGCGTTTCTTATATTCTAAGTTTTTCAGTGCAACTCACTCATTTACTATGTACTACACTGTGCGTTTCTTATATTCTAAGTTTTTCAGTGCAACTCACTCATATACTATGTACTACACTGTGCGTTTCTTATATTCTAAGTTTTTCATCGCAACTCACTCATATACTATGTACTACACTGTGCGTTTCTTATATTCTAAGTTTTTCAGTGCAACTCACTCATATACTATGTACTACACTGTGCGTTTCTTATATTCTAAGTTTTTCAGTGCAACTCACTCATATACTATGTACTACACTGTGCGTTTCTTATATTCTAAGTTTTTCAGTGCAACTCACTCATATACTATGTACTACACTGTGCGTTTCTTATATTCTAAGTTTTTCAGTGCAACTCACTCATATACTATGTACTACACTGTGCGTTTCTTATATTCTAAGTTTTTCAGTGCAACTCACTCATATACTATGTACTACACTGTGCGTTTCTTATATTCTAAGTTTTTCAGTGCAACTCACTCATATACTATGTACTACACTGTGCGTTTCTTAAATTCTAAGTTTTTCAGTGCAACTCACTCATATACTATGTACTACACTGTGCGTTTCTTAAATTCTAGGTTTTTCAGTGCAACTCACTCATATACTATGTACTACAATGTGCCTTTCTTATATTCTAAGTTTTTCAGTGCAACTCACTCATATACTATGTACTACACTGTGCGTTTCTTATATTCTAAGTTTTTCAGTGCAACTCACTCATATACTATGTACTACACTGTGCGTTTCTTATATTCTAAGTTTTTCAGTGCAACTCACTCATATACTATGTACTACACTGTGCGTTTCTTATATTCTAAGTTTTTCAGTGCAACTCACTCATATACTATGTACTACACTGTGCGTTTCTTATATGCTAAGTTTTTCAGTGCAACTCACTCATATACTATGTACTACACTGTGCGTTTCTTAAATTCTAAGTTTTTCAGTGCAACTCACTCATATACTATGTACTACACTGTGCGTTTCTTAAATTCTAGGTTTTTCCGTGCAACTCACTCATATACTATGTACTACAATGTGCGTTTCTTATATTCTAAGTTTTTCAGTGCAACTCACTCATATACTATGTACTACACTGTGCGTTTCTTATATTCTAAGTTTTTCAGTGCAACTCACTCATATACTATGTACTACACTGTGCGTTTCTTATATTCTAAGTTTTTCAGTGCAACTCACTCATATACTATGTACTACACTGTGCGTTTCTTAAATTCTAAGTTTTTCAGTGCAACTCACTCATATACTATGTACTACACTGTGCGTTTCTTAAATTCTAGGTTTTTCAGTGCAACTCACTCATATACTATGTACTACACTGTGCGTTTCTTATATTCTAAGTTTTTCAGTGCAACTCACTCATATACTATGTACTACACTGTGCGTTTCTTATATTCTAAGTTTTTCAGTGCAACTCACTCATATACTATGTACTACACTGTGCGTTTCTTATATTCTAAGTTTTTCAGTGCAACTCACTCATTTACTATGTACTACACTGTGCGTTTCTTATATTCTAAGTTTTTCAGTGCAACTCACTCATATACTATGTACTACACTGTGCGTTTCTTATATTCTAAGTTTTTCATCGCAACTCACTCATATACTATGTACTACACTGTGCGTTTCTTATATTCTAAGTTTTTCAGTGCAACTCACTCATATACTATGTACTACACTGTGCGTTTCTTATATTCTAAGTTTTTCAGTGCAACTCACTCATATACTATGTACTACACTGTGCGTTTCTTATATTCTAAGTTTTTCAGTGCAACTCACTCATATACTATGTACTACACTGTGCGTTTCTTATATTCTAAGTTTTTCAGTGCAACTCACTCATATACTATGTACTACACTGTGCGTTTCTTATATTCTAAGTTTTTCAGTGCAACTCACTCATATACTATGTACTACACTGTGCGTTTCTTATATTCTAAGTTTTTCAGTGCAACTCACTCATATACTATGTACTACACTGTGCGTTTCTTAAATTCGAAGTTTTTCAGTGCAACTCACTCATATACTATGTACTACACTGTGCGTTTCTAAATTCCAGGTTTTTCCGTGCAACTCACTCATATACTATGTACTACAATGTGCGTTTCTTATATTCTAAGTCTTTCAGTGCAACTCACTCATATACTATGTACTACACTGTGCGTTTCTTATATTCTAAGTTTTTCAGTGCAACTCACTCATATACTATGTACTACACTGTGCGTTTCTTATATTCTAAGTTTTTCAGTGCAACTCACTCATATACTATGTACTACACTGTGCATTTCGTGTAATGCGGGTTTTTCAGTAAATTCTAAGTTTTTCAGTGCAACTCACTCATATACTATGTACTACACTGTGCGTTTCTTATATTCTAAGTTTTTCAGTGCAACTCACTCATATACTATGTACTACACTGTGCGTTTCTTATATTCTAAGTTTTTCAGTGCAACTCACTCATATACTTTGTACTACACTGTGCGTTTCTTATATTCTAAGTTTTTCAGTGCAACTCACTCATATACTATGTACTACACTGTGCGTTTCTTAAATTCTAAGTTTTTCAGTGCAACTCACTCATATACTATGTACTACACTGTGCGTTTCTTATATTCTGAGTTTTTCAGTGCAACTCACTCATATACTATGTACTACACTGTGCGTTTCTTATATTCTGAGTTTTTCAGTGCAACTCACTCATATACTATGTACTACACTGTGCGTTTCTTATATTCTAAGTTTTTCAGTGCAACTCACTCATATACTATGTACTACACTGTGCGTTTCTTATATTCTAAGTTTTTCAGTGCAACTCACTCATATACTATGTACTACACTGTGCGTTTCTTATATTCTAAGTTTTTCAGTGCAACTCACTCATATACTATGTACTACACTGTGCGTTTCTTATATTCTAAGTTTTTCAGTGCAACTCACTCATATACTATGTACTACACTGTGCGTTTCTTAAATTCGAAGTTTTTCAGTGCAACTCACTCATATACTATGTACTACACTGTGCGTTTCTAAATTCCAGGTTTTTCCGTGCAACTCACTCATATACTATGTACTACAATGTGCGTTTCTTATATTCTAAGTCTTTCAGTGCAACTCACTCATATACTATGTACTACACTGTGCGTTTCTTATATTCTAAGTTTTTCAGTGCAACTCACTCATATACTATGTACTACACTGTGCGTTTCTTATATTCTAAGTTTTTCAGTGCAACTCACTCATATACTATGTACTACACTGTGCATTTCGTGTAATGCGGGTTTTTCAGTAAATTCTAAGTTTTTCAGTGCAACTCACTCATATACTATGTACTACACTGTGCGTTTCTTATATTCTAAGTTTTTCAGTGCAACTCACTCATATACTATGTACTACACTGTGCGTTTCTTATATTCTAAGTTTTTCAGTGCAACTCACTCATATACTTTGTACTACACTGTGCGTTTCTTATATTCTAAGTTTTTCAGTGCAACTCACTCATATACTATGTACTACACTGTGCGTTTCTTAAATTCTAAGTTTTTCAGTGCAACTCACTCATATACTATGTACTACACTGTGCGTTTCTTATATTCTGAGTTTTTCAGTGCAACTCACTCATATACTATGTACTACACTGTGCGTTTCTTATATTCTGAGTTTTTCAGTGCAACTCACTCATATACTATGTACTACACTGTGCGTTTCTTATATTCTAAGTTTTTCAGTGCAACTCACTCATATACTATGTACTACACTGTGCGTTTCTTATATTCTAAGTTTTTCAGTGCAACTCACTCATATACTATGTACTACACTGTGCGTTTCTTATATTCTAAGTTTTTCAGTGCAACTCACTCATATACTATGTACTACACTGTGCGTTTCTTATATTCTAAGTTTTTCAGTGCAACTCACTCATATACTATGTACTACACTGTGCGTTTCTTATATTCTAAGTTTTTCAGTGCAACTCACTCATATACTATGTACTACACTGTGCGTTTCTTATATTCTAAGTTTTTCAGTGCAACTCACTCATATACTATGTACTACACTGTGCGTTTCTTATATTCTATGTTTTTCAGTGCAACTCACTCATATACTATGTACTACACTGTGCGTTTCTTATATTCTAAGTTTTTCAGTGCAACTCACTCATATACTATGTACTACACTGTGCGTTTCTTATATTCTAAGTTTTTCAGTGCAACTCACTCATATACTATGTACTACACTGTGCGTTTCTTATATTCTAAGTTTTTCAGTGCAACTCACTCATATACTATGTACTACACTGTGCATTTCGTGTAATGCGGATTTTTCAGTAAATTCTAAGTTTTTCAGTGCAACTCACTCATATACTATGTACTACACTGTGCGTTTCTTATATTCTAAGTTTTTCAGTGCAACTCACTCATATACTATGTACTACACTGTGCGTTTCTTATATTCTAAGTTTTTCAGTGCAACTCACTCATATACTATGTACTACACTGTGCGTTTCTTATATTCTAAGTTTTTCAGTGCAACTCACTCATATACTATGTACTACACTGTGCGTTTCTTATATTCTAATTTTTTCAGTGCAACTCACTCATATACTATGTACTACACTGTGCGTTTCTTATATTCTAAGTTTTTCAGTGCAACTCACTCATATACTATGTACTACACTGTGCGTTTCTTAAATTCTAAGTTTTTCAGTGCAACTCACTCATATACTATGTACTACACTGTGCGTTTCTTAAATTCTAGGTTTTTCAGTGCAACTCACTCATATACTATGTACTACACTGTGCGTTTCTTATATTCTAAGTTTTTCAGTGCAACTCACTCATATACTATGTACTACACTGTGCGTTTCTTAAATTCGAAGTTTTTCAGTGCAACTCACTCATATACTATGTACTACACTGTGCGTTTCTTAAATTCCAGGTTTTTCCGTGCAACTCACTCATATACTATGTACTACAATGTGCGTTTCTTATATTCTAAGTTTTTCAGTGCAACTCACTCATATACTATGTACTACACTGTGCGTTTCTTATATTCTAAGTTTTTCAGTGCAACTCACTCATATACTATGTACTACACTGTGCATTTCGTGTAATGCGGGTTTTTCAGTAAATTCTAAGTTTTTCAGTGCAACTCACTCATATACTATGTACTACACTGTGCGTTTCTTATATTCTAAGTTTTTCAGTGCAACTCACTCATATACTATGTACTACACTGTGCGTTTCTTATATTCTAAGTTTTTCAGTGCAACTCACTCATATACTTTGTACTACACTGTGCGTTTCTTATATTCTAAGTTTTTCAGTGCAACTCACTCATATACTATGTACTACACTGTGCGTTTCTTAAATTCTAAGTTTTTCAGTGCAACTCACTCATATACTATGTACTACACTGTGCGTTTCTTATATTCTGAGTTTTTCAGTGCAACTCACTCATATACTATGTACTACACTGTGCGTTTCTTATATTCTGAGTTTTTCAGTGCAACTCACTCATATACTATGTACTACACTGTGCGTTTCTTATATTCTAAGTTTTTCAGTGCAACTCACTCATATACTATGTACTACACTGTGCGTTTCTTATATTCTAAGTTTTTCAGTGCAACTCACTCATATACTATGTACTACACTGTGCGTTTCTTATATTCTAAGTTTTTCAGTGCAACTCACTCATATACTATGTACTACACTGTGCGTTTCTTATATTCTAAGTTTTTCAGTGCAACTCACTCATATACTATGTACTACACTGTGCGTTTCTTAAATTCTAAGTTTTTCAGTGCAACTCACTCATATACTATGTACTACACTGTGCGTTTCTTAAATTCTAGGTTTTTCAGTGCAACTCACTCATATACTATGTACTACACTGTGCGTTTCTTATATTCTAAGTTTTTCAGTGCAACTCACTCATATACTATGTACTACACTGTGCGTTTCTTAAATTCGAAGTTTTTCAGTGCAACTCACTCATATACTATGTACTACACTGTGCGTTTCTTAAATTCCAGGTTTTTCCGTGCAACTCACTCATATACTATGTACTACAATGTGCGTTTCTTATATTCTAAGTTTTTCAGTGCAACTCACTCATATACTATGTACTACACTGTGCGTTTCTTATATTCTAAGTTTTTCAGTGCAACTCACTCATATACTATGTACTACACTGTGCGTTTCTTATATTCTAAGTTTTTCAGTGCAACTCACTCATATACTATGTACTACACTGTGCGTTTCTTATATTCTAAGTTTTTCAGTGCAACTCACTCATATACTATGTACTACACTGTGCGTTTCTTAAATTCGAAGTTTTTCAGTGCAACTCACTCATATACTATGTACTACACTGTGCGTTTCTTAAATTCCAGGTTTTTCCGTGCAACTCACTCATATACTATGTACTACAATGTGCGTTTCTTATATTCTAAGTTTTTCAGTGCAACTCACTCATATACTATGTACTACACTGTGCGTTTCTTATATTCTAAGTTTTTCAGTGCAACTCACTCATATACTATGTACTACACTGTGCGTTTCTTATATTCTAAGTTTTTCAGTGCAACTCACTCATATACTATGTACTACACTGTGCATTTCGTGTAATGCGGGTTTTTCAGTAAATTCTAAGTTTTTCAGTGCAACTCACTCATATACTATGTACTACACTGTGCGTTTCTTATATTCTAAGTTTTTCAGTGCAACTCACTCATATACTATGTACTACACTGTGCGTTTCTTATATTCTAAGTTTTTCAGTGCAACTCACTCATATACTTTGTACTACACTGTGCGTTTCTTATATTCTAAGTTTTTCAGTGCAACTCACTCATATACTATGTACTACACTGTGCGTTTCTTAAATTCTAAGTTTTTCAGTGCAACTCACTCATATACTATGTACTACACTGTGCGTTTCTTATATTCTAAGTTTTTCAGTGCAACTCACTCATATACTATGTACTACACTGTGCGTTTCTTATATTCTGAGTTTTTCAGTGCAACTCACTCATATACTATGTACTACACTGTGCGTTTCTTATATTCTAAGTTTTTCAGTGCAACTCACTCATATACTATGTACTACACTGTGCGTTTCTTATATTCTAAGTTTTTCAGTGCAACTCACTCATATACTATGTACTACACTGTGCGTTTCTTATATTCTAAGTTTTTCAGTGCAACTCACTCATATACTATGTACTACACTGTGCGTTTCTTATATTCTAAGTTTTTCAGTGCAACTCACTCATATACTATGTACTACACTGTGCGTTTCTTATATTCTAAGTTTTTCAGTGCAACTCACTCATATACTATGTACTACACTGTGCGTTTCTTATATTCTAAGTTTTTCAGTGCAACTCACTCATATACTATGTACTACACTGTGCGTTTCTTATATTCTATGTTTTTCAGTGCAACTCACTCATATACTATGTACTACACTGTGCATTTCTTATATTCTAAGTTTTTCAGTGCAACTCACTCATATACTATGTACTACACTGTGCGTTTCTTATATTCTAAGTTTTTCAGTGCAACTCACTCATATACTATGTACTACACTGTGCGTTTCTTATATTCTAAGTTTTTCAGTGCAACTCACTCATATACTATGTACTACACTGTGCGTTTCTTAAATTCCAGGTTTTTCCGTGCAACTCACTCATATACTATGTACTACAATGTGCGTTTCTTATATTCTAAGTTTTTCAGTGCAACTCACTCATATACTATGTACTACACTGTGCGTTTCTTATATTCTAAGTTTTTCAGTGCAACTCACTCATATACTATGTACTACACTGTGCGTTTCTTATATTCTAAGTTTTTCAGTGCAACTCACTCATATACTATGTACTACACTGTGCGTTTCTTATATTCTAAGTTTTTCAGTGCAACTCACTCATATACTATGTACTACACTGTGCGTTTCTTAAATTCGAAGTTTTTCAGTGCAACTCACTCATATACTATGTACTACACTGTGCGTTTCTTAAATTCCAGGTTTTTCCGTGCAACTCACTCATATACTATGTACTACAATGTGCGTTTCTTATATTCTAAGTTTTTCAGTGCAACTCACTCATATACTATGTACTACACTGTGCGTTTCTTATATTCTAAGTTTTTCAGTGCAACTCACTCATATACTATGTACTACACTGTGCGTTTCTTATATTCTAAGTTTTTCAGTGCAACTCACTCATATACTATGTACTACACTGTGCATTTCGTGTAATGCGGGTTTTTCAGTAAATTCTAAGTTTTTCAGTGCAACTCACTCATATACTATGTACTACACTGTGCGTTTCTTATATTCTAAGTTTTTCAGTGCAACTCACTCATATACTATGTACTACACTGTGCGTTTCTTATATTCTAAGTTTTTCAGTGCAACTCACTCATATACTTTGTACTACACTGTGCGTTTCTTATATTCTAAGTTTTTCAGTGCAACTCACTCATATACTATGTACTACACTGTGCGTTTCTTAAATTCTAAGTTTTTCAGTGCAACTCACTCATATACTATGTACTACACTGTGCGTTTCTTATATTCTAAGTTTTTCAGTGCAACTCACTCATATACTATGTACTACACTGTGCGTTTCTTATATTCTGAGTTTTTCAGTGCAACTCACTCATATACTATGTACTACACTGTGCGTTTCTTATATTCTAAGTTTTTCAGTGCAACTCACTCATATACTATGTACTACACTGTGCGTTTCTTATATTCTAAGTTTTTCAGTGCAACTCACTCATATACTATGTACTACACTGTGCGTTTCTTATATTCTAAGTTTTTCAGTGCAACTCACTCATATACTATGTACTACACTGTGCGTTTCTTATATTCTAAGTTTTTCAGTGCAACTCACTCATATACTATGTACTACACTGTGCGTTTCTTATATTCTAAGTTTTTCAGTGCAACTCACTCATATACTATGTACTACACTGTGCGTTACTTATATTCTAAGTTTTTCAGTGCAACTCACTCATATACTATGTACTACACTGTGCGTTTCTTATATTCTATGTTTTTCAGTGCAACTCACTCATATACTATGTACTACACTGTGCATTTCTTATATTCTAAGTTTTTCAGTGCAACTCACTCATATACTATGTACTACACTGTGCGTTTCTTATATTCTAAGTTTTTCAGTGCAACTCACTCATATACTATGTACTACACTGTGCGTTTCTTATATTCTAAGTTTTTCAGTGCAACTCACTCATATACTATGTACTACACTGTGCATTTCGTGTAATGCGGATTTTCAGTAAATTCTAAGTTTTTCAGTGCAACTCACTCATATACTATGTACTACACTGTGCGTTTCTTATATTCTAAGTTTTTCAGTGCCACTCACTCATATACTATGTACTACACTGTGCGTTTCTTATATTCTAAGTTTTTCAGTGCAACTCACTCATATACTATGTACTACTCTGTGCGTTTCTTATATTCTAAGTTTTTCAGTGCAACTCACTCATATACTATGTACTACACTGTGCGTTTCTTATATTCTAATTTTTTCAGTGCAACTCACTCATATACTATGTACTACACTGTGCGTTTCTTATATTCTAAGTTTTTCAGTGCAACTCACTCATATACTATGTACTACACTGTGCGTTTCTTAAATTCTAAGTTTTTCAGTGCAACTCACTCATATACTATGTACTACACTGTGCGTTTCTTAAATTCTAGGTTTTTCAGTGCAACTCACTCATATACTATGTACTACACTGTGCGTTTCTTATATTCTAAGTTTTTCAGTGCAACTCACTCATATACTATGTACTACACTGTGCGTTTAGTATATTCTAAGTTTTTCAGTGCAACTCACTCATATACTATGTACTACACTGTGCGTTTCTTATATTCTAAGTTTTTCAGTGCAACTCACTCATATACTATGTACTACACTGTGCGTTTCTTATATTCTAAGTTTTTCATCGCAACTCACTCATATACTATGTACTACACTGTGCGTTTCTTATATTCTAAGTTTTTCAGTGCAACTCACTCATATACTATGTACTACACTGTGCGTTTCTTATATTCTAAGTTTTTCAGTGCAACTCACTCATATACTATGTACTACACTGTGCGTTTCTTATATTCTAAGTTTTTCAGTGCAACTCACTCATACACTATGTACTACACTGTGCGTTTCTTATATTCTAAGTTTTTCAGTGCAACTCACTCATATACTATGTACTACACTGTGCGTTTCTTATATTCTAAGTTTTTCAGTGCAACTCACTCATATACTATGTACTACACTGTGCGTTTCTTATATTCTAAGTTTTTCAGTGCAACTCACTCATATACTATGTACTACACTGTGCGTTTCTTAAATTCTAAGTTTTTCAGTGCAACTCACTCATATACTATGTACTACACTGTGCGTTTCTTAAATTCTAGGTTTTTCAGTGCAACTCACTCATATACTATGTACTACAATGTGCCTTTCTTATATTCTAAGTTTTTCAGTGCAACTCACTCATATACTATGTACTACACTGTGCGTTTCTTATATTCTAAGTTTTTCAGTGCAACTCACTCATATACTATGTACTACACTGTGCGTTTCTTATATTCTAAGTTTTTCAGTGCAACTCACTCATATACTATGTACTACACTGTGCATTTCGTGTAATGCGGGTTTTCAGTAAATTCTAAGTTTTTCAGTGCAACTCACTCATATACTATGTACTACACTGTGCGTTTCTTATATTCTAAGTTTTTCAGTGCAACTCACTCATATACTATGTACTACACTGTGCGTTTCTTATATTCTAAGTTTTTCAGTGCAACTCACTCATATACTATGTACTACACTGTGCGTTTCTTATATTCTAAGTTTTTCAGTGCAACTCACTCATATACTATGTACTACACTGTGCGTTTCTTATATTCTAAGTTTTTCAGTGCAACTCACTCATATACTATGTACTACACTGTGCGTTTCTTATATGCTAAGTTTTTCAGTGCAACTCACTCATATACTATGTACTACACTGTGCGTTTCTTAAATTCTAAGTTTTTCAGTGCAACTCACTCATATACTATGTACTACACTGTGCGTTTCTTAAATTCTAGGTTTTTCCGTGCAACTCACTCATATACTATGTACTACAATGTGCGTTTCTTATATTCTAAGTTTTTCAGTGCAACTCACTCATATACTATGTACTACACTGTGCGTTTCTTATATTCTAAGTTTTTCAGTGCAACTCACTCATATACTATGTACTACACTGTGCGTTTCTTATATTCTAAGTTTTTCAGTGCAACTCACTCATATACTATGTACTACACTGTGCGTTTCTTAAATTCTAAGTTTTTCAGTGCAACTCACTCATATACTATGTACTACACTGTGCGTTTCTTAAATTCTAGGTTTTTCAGTGCAACTCACTCATATACTATGTACTACACTGTGCGTTTCTTATATTCTAAGTTTTTCAGTGCAACTCACTCATATACTATGTACTACACTGTGCGTTTCTTATATTCTAAGTTTTTCAGTGCAACTCACTCATATACTATGTACTACACTGTGCGTTTCTTATATTCTAAGTTTTTCAGTGCAACTCACTCATTTACTATGTACTACACTGTGCGTTTCTTATATTCTAAGTTTTTCAGTGCAACTCACTCATATACTATGTACTACACTGTGCGTTTCTTATATTCTAAGTTTTTCATCGCAACTCACTCATATACTATGTACTACACTGTGCGTTTCTTATATTCTAAGTTTTTCAGTGCAACTCACTCATATACTATGTACTACACTGTGCGTTTCTTATATTCTAAGTTTTTCAGTGCAACTCACTCATATACTATGTACTACACTGTGCGTTTCTTATATTCTAAGTTTTTCAGTGCAACTCACTCATATACTATGTACTACACTGTGCGTTTCTTATATTCTAAGTTTTTCAGTGCAACTCACTCATATACTATGTACTACACTGTGCGTTTCTTATATTCTAAGTTTTTCAGTGCAACTCACTCATATACTATGTACTACACTGTGCGTTTCTTAAATTCGAAGTTTTTCAGTGCAACTCACTCATATACTATGTACTACACTGTGCGTTTCTTAAATTCCAGGTTTTTCCGTGCAACTCACTCATATACTATGTACTACAATGTGCGTTTCTTATATTCTAAGTTTTTCAGTGCAACTCACTCATATACTATGTACTACACTGTGCGTTTCTTATATTCTAAGTTTTTCAGTGCAACTCACTCATATACTATGTACTACACTGTGCGTTTCTTATATTCTAAGTTTTTCAGTGCAACTCACTCATATACTATGTACTACACTGTGCATTCGTGTAATGCGGGTTTTCAGTAAATTCTAAGTTTTTCAGTGCAACTCACTCATATACTATGTACTACACTGTGCGTTTCTTATATTCTAAGTTTTTCAGTGCAACTCACTCATATACTATGTACTACACTGTGCGTTTCTTATATTCTAAGTTTTTCAGTGCAACTCACTCATATACTTTGTACTACACTGTGCGTTTCTTATATTCTAAGTTTTTCAGTGCAACTCACTCATATACTATGTACTACACTGTGCGTTTCTTAAATTCTAAGTTTTTCAGTGCAACTCACTCATATACTATGTACTACACTGTGCGTTTCTTATATTCTGAGTTTTTCAGTGCAACTCACTCATATACTATGTACTACACTGTGCGTTTCTTATATTCTAAGTTTTTCAGTGCAACTCACTCATATACTATGTACTACACTGTGCGTTTCTTATATTCTAAGTTTTTCAGTGCAACTCACTCATATACTATGTACTACACTGTGCGTTTCTTATATTCTAAGTTTTTCAGTGCAACTCACTCATATACTATGTACTACACTGTGCGTTTCTTATATTCTAAGTTTTTCAGTGCAACTCACTCATATACTATGTACTACACTGTGCGTTTCTTATATTCTAAGTTTTTCAGTGCAACTCACTCATATACTATGTACTACACTGTGCGTTTCTTATATTCTAAGTTTTTCAGTGCAACTCACTCATATACTATGTACTACACTGTGCGTTTCTTATATTCTAAGTTTTTCAGTGCAACTCACTCATATACTATGTACTACACTGTGCGTTTCTTATATTCTAAGTTTTTCAGTGCAACTCACTCATATACTATGTACTACACTGTGCGTTTCTTATATTCTAAGTTTTTCAGTGCAACTCACTCATATACTATGTACTACACTGTGCGTTTCTTATATTCTAAGTTTTTCAGTGCAACTCACTCATATACTATGTACTACACTGTGCGTTTCTTATATTCTAAGTTTTTCAGTGCAACTCACTCATATACTATGTACTACACTGTGCGTTTCTTATATTCTAAGTTTTTCAGTGCAACTCACTCATATACTATGTACTACACTGTGCGTTTCTTAAATTCTAAGTTTTTCAGTGCAACTCACTCATATACTATGTACTACACTGTGCGTTTCTTAAATTCTAGTTTTTCCGTGCAACTCACTCATATACTATGTACTACAATGTGCGTTTCTTATATTCTAAGTTTTTCAGTGCAACTCACTC
>NW_028227287.1:3175665-3331669 GCF_978045245.1 Mus caroli | reverse complement strand
AGTACATAGTGTATGAGTGAGTTGCACTGAAAAACTTAGAATATAAGAAACGCACAGTGTAGTACATAGTATATGAGTGAGTTGCACTGAAAAACTTAGAATATAAGAAACGCACAGTGTAGTACATAGTATATGAGTGAGTTGCACTGAAAAACTTAGAATATAAGAAACGCACAGTGTAGTACATAGTATATGAGTGAGTTGCGATGAAAAACTTAGAATATAAGAAACGCACAGTGTAGTACATAGTATATGAGTGAGTTGCACTGAAAAACTTAGAATATAAGAAACGCACAGTGTAGTACATAGTATATGAGTGAGTTGCACTGAAAAACTTAGAATATAAGAAACGCACAGTGTAGTACATAGTATATGAGTGAGTTGCACTGAAAAACTTAGAATATAAGAAACGCACAGTGTAGTACATAGTATATGAGTGAGTTGCACTGAAAAACCTAGAATTTAAGAAACGCACAGTGTAGTACATAGTATATGAGTGAGTTGCACTGAAAAACTTAGAATTTAAGAAACGCACAGTGTAGTACATAGTATATGAGTGAGTTGCACTGAAAAACTTAGAATATAAGAAACGCACAGTGTAGTACATAGTATATGAGTGAGTTGCACTGAAAAAATTAGAATATAAGAAACGCACAGTGTAGTACATAGTATATGAGTGAGTTGCACTGAAAAACTTAGAATATAAGAAACGCACAGTGTAGTACATAGTATATGAGTGAGTTGCACTGAAAAACTTAGAATATAAGAAACGCACAGTGTAGTACATAGTATATGAGTGAGTGGCACTGAAAAACTTAGAATATAAGAAACGCACAGTGTAGTACATAGTATATGAGTGAGTTGCACTGAAAAACTTAGAATTTACTGAAAAATCCGCATTACACGAAATGCACAGTGTAGTACATAGTATATGAGTGAGTTGCACTGAAAAACTTAGAATATAAGAAACGCACAGTGTAGTACATAGTATATGAGTGAGTTGCACTGAAAAACTTAGAATATAAGAAACGCACAGTGTAGTACATAGTATATGAGTGAGTTGCACTGAAAAACTTAGAATATAAGAAACGCACAGTGTAGTACATAGTATATGAGTGAGTTGCACTGAAAAACTTAGAATATAAGAAACGCACATTGTAGTACATAGTATATGAGTGAGTTGCACGGAAAAACCTGGAATTTAAGAAACGCACAGTGTAGTACATAGTATATGAGTGAGTTGCACTGAAAAACTTAGAATATAAGAAACGCACAGTGTAGTACATAGTATATGAGTGAGTTGCACTGAAAAACTTAGAATATAAGAAACGCACAGTGTAGTACATAGTATATGAGTGAGTTGCACTGAAAAACTTAGAATATAAGAAACGCACAGTGTAGTACATAGTATATGAGTGAGTTGCACTGAAAAACTTAGAATATAAGAAACGCACAGTGTAGTACATAGTATATGAGTGAGTTGCACTGAAAAACTTAGAATATAAGAAACGCACAGTGTAGTACATAGTATATGAGTGAGTTGCACTGAAAAACTTAGAATATAAGAAACGCACAGTGTAGTACATAGTATATGAGTGAGTTGCACTGAAAAACTTAGAATATAAGAAACGCACAGTGTAGTACATAGTATATGAGTGAGTTGCACTGAAAAACTTAGAATATAAGAAACGCACAGTGTAGTACATAGTATATGAGTGAGTTGCACTGAAAAACTCAGAATATAAGAAACGCACAGTGTAGTACATAGTATATGAGTGAGTTGCACTGAAAAACTTAGAATATAAGAAACGCACAGTGTAGTACATAGTATATGAGTGAGTTGCACTGAAAAACTTAGAATTTAAGAAACGCACAGTGTAGTACATAGTATATGAGTGAGTTGCACTGAAAAACTTAGAATATAAGAAACGCACAGTGTAGTACAAAGTATATGAGTGAGTTGCACTGAAAAACTTAGAATATAAGAAACGCACAGTGTAGTACATAGTATATGAGTGAGTTGCACTGAAAAACTTAGAATATAAGAAACGCACAGTGTAGTACATAGTATATGAGTGAGTTGCACTGAAAAACTTAGAATTTACTGAAAAACCCGCATTACACGAAATGCACAGTGTAGTACATAGTATATGAGTGAGTTGCACTGAAAAACTTAGAATATAAGAAACGCACAGTGTAGTACATAGTATATGAGTGAGTTGCACTGAAAAACTTAGAATATAAGAAACGCACAGTGTAGTACATAGTATATGAGTGAGTTGCACTGAAAAACTTAGAATATAAGAAACGCACATTGTAGTACATAGTATATGAGTGAGTTGCACGGAAAAACCTGGAATTTAAGAAACGCACAGTGTAGTACATAGTATATGAGTGAGTTGCACTGAAAAACTTCGAATTTAAGAAACGCACAGTGTAGTACATAGTATATGAGTGAGTTGCACTGAAAAACTTAGAATATAAGAAACGCACAGTGTAGTACATAGTATATGAGTGAGTTGCACTGAAAAACTTAGAATATAAGAAACGCACAGTGTAGTACATAGTATATGAGTGAGTTGCACTGAAAAACTTAGAATATAAGAAACGCACAGTGTAGTACATAGTATATGAGTGAGTTGCACTGAAAAACTTAGAATATAAGAAACGCACATTGTAGTACATAGTATATGAGTGAGTTGCACGGAAAAACCTGGAATTTAAGAAACGCACAGTGTAGTACATAGTATATGAGTGAGTTGCACTGAAAAACTTCGAATTTAAGAAACGCACAGTGTAGTACATAGTATATGAGTGAGTTGCACTGAAAAACTTAGAATATAAGAAACGCACAGTGTAGTACATAGTATATGAGTGAGTTGCACTGAAAAACCTAGAATTTAAGAAACGCACAGTGTAGTACATAGTATATGAGTGAGTTGCACTGAAAAACTTAGAATTTAAGAAACGCACAGTGTAGTACATAGTATATGAGTGAGTTGCACTGAAAAACTTAGAATATAAGAAACGCACAGTGTAGTACATAGTATATGAGTGAGTTGCACTGAAAAAATTAGAATATAAGAAACGCACAGTGTAGTACATAGTATATGAGTGAGTTGCACTGAAAAACTTAGAATATAAGAAACGCACAGTGTAGTACATAGTATATGAGTGAGTTGCACTGAAAAACTTAGAATATAAGAAACGCACAGTGTAGTACATAGTATATGAGTGAGTTGCACTGAAAAACTTAGAATATAAGAAACGCACAGTGTAGTACATAGTATATGAGTGAGTTGCACTGAAAAACTTAGAATTTACTGAAAAATCCGCATTACACGAAATGCACAGTGTAGTACATAGTATATGAGTGAGTTGCACTGAAAAACTTAGAATATAAGAAACGCACAGTGTAGTACATAGTATATGAGTGAGTTGCACTGAAAAACTTAGAATATAAGAAACGCACAGTGTAGTACATAGTATATGAGTGAGTTGCACTGAAAAACTTAGAATATAAGAAACGCACAGTGTAGTACATAGTATATGAGTGAGTTGCACTGAAAAACATAGAATATAAGAAACGCACAGTGTAGTACATAGTATATGAGTGAGTTGCACTGAAAAACTTAGAATATAAGAAACGCACAGTGTAGTACATAGTATATGAGTGAGTTGCACTGAAAAACTTAGAATATAAGAAACGCACAGTGTAGTACATAGTATATGAGTGAGTTGCACTGAAAAACTTAGAATATAAGAAACGCACAGTGTAGTACATAGTATATGAGTGAGTTGCACTGAAAAACTTAGAATATAAGAAACGCACAGTGTAGTACATAGTATATGAGTGAGTTGCACTGAAAAACTTAGAATATAAGAAACGCACAGTGTAGTACATAGTATATGAGTGAGTTGCACTGAAAAACTCAGAATATAAGAAACGCACAGTGTAGTACATAGTATATGAGTGAGTTGCACTGAAAAACTCAGAATATAAGAAACGCACAGTGTAGTACATAGTATATGAGTGAGTTGCACTGAAAAACTTAGAATTTAAGAAACGCACAGTGTAGTACATAGTATATGAGTGAGTTGCACTGAAAAACTTAGAATATAAGAAACGCACAGTGTAGTACAAAGTATATGAGTGAGTTGCACTGAAAAACTTAGAATATAAGAAACGCACAGTGTAGTACATAGTATATGAGTGAGTTGCACTGAAAAACTTAGAATATAAGAAACGCACAGTGTAGTACATAGTATATGAGTGAGTTGCACTGAAAAACTTAGAATTTACTGAAAAACCCGCATTACACGAAATGCACAGTGTAGTACATAGTATATGAGTGAGTTGCACTGAAAAACTTAGAATATAAGAAACGCACAGTGTAGTACATAGTATATGAGTGAGTTGCACTGAAAAACTTAGAATATAAGAAACGCACATTGTAGTACATAGTATATGAGTGAGTTGCACGGAAAAACCTGGAATTTAAGAAACGCACAGTGTAGTACATAGTATATGAGTGAGTTGCACTGAAAAACTTCGAATTTAAGAAACGCACAGTGTAGTACATAGTATATGAGTGAGTTGCACTGAAAAACTTAGAATATAAGAAACGCACAGTGTAGTACATAGTATATGAGTGAGTTGCACTGAAAAACCTAGAATTTAAGAAACGCACAGTGTAGTACATAGTATATGAGTGAGTTGCACTGAAAAACTTAGAATTTAAGAAACGCACAGTGTAGTACATAGTATATGAGTGAGTTGCACTGAAAAACTTAGAATATAAGAAACGCACAGTGTAGTACATAGTATATGAGTGAGTTGCACTGAAAAAATTAGAATATAAGAAACGCACAGTGTAGTACATAGTATATGAGTGAGTTGCACTGAAAAACTTAGAATATAAGAAACGCACAGTGTAGTACATAGTATATGAGTGAGTTGCACTGAAAAACTTAGAATATAAGAAACGCACAGTGTAGTACATAGTATATGAGTGAGTTGCACTGAAAAACTTAGAATATAAGAAACGCACAGTGTAGTACATAGTATATGAGTGAGTTGCACTGAAAAACTTAGAATTTACTGAAAAATCCGCATTACACGAAATGCACAGTGTAGTACATAGTATATGAGTGAGTTGCACTGAAAAACTTAGAATATAAGAAACGCACAGTGTAGTACATAGTATATGAGTGAGTTGCACTGAAAAACTTAGAATATAAGAAACGCACAGTGTAGTACATAGTATATGAGTGAGTTGCACTGAAAAACTTAGAATATAAGAAACGCACAGTGTAGTACATAGTATATGAGTGAGTTGCACTGAAAAACATAGAATATAAGAAACGCACAGTGTAGTACATAGTATATGAGTGAGTTGCACTGAAAAACTTAGAATATAAGAAACGCACAGTGTAGTACATAGTATATGAGTGAGTTGCACTGAAAAACTTAGAATATAAGAAACGCACAGTGTAGTACATAGTATATGAGTGAGTTGCACTGAAAAACTTAGAATATAAGAAACGCACAGTGTAGTACATAGTATATGAGTGAGTTGCACTGAAAAACTTAGAATATAAGAAACGCACAGTGTAGTACATAGTATATGAGTGAGTTGCACTGAAAAACTTAGAATATAAGAAACGCACAGTGTAGTACATAGTATATGAGTGAGTTGCACTGAAAAACTTAGAATATAAGAAACGCACAGTGTAGTACATAGTATATGAGTGAGTTGCACTGAAAAACTCAGAATATAAGAAACGCACAGTGTAGTACATAGTATATGAGTGAGTTGCACTGAAAAACTCAGAATATAAGAAACGCACAGTGTAGTACATAGTATATGAGTGAGTTGCACTGAAAAACTTAGAATTTAAGAAACGCACAGTGTAGTACATAGTATATGAGTGAGTTGCACTGAAAAACTTAGAATATAAGAAACGCACAGTGTAGTACAAAGTATATGAGTGAGTTGCACTGAAAAACTTAGAATATAAGAAACGCACAGTGTAGTACATAGTATATGAGTGAGTTGCACTGAAAAACTTAGAATATAAGAAACGCACAGTGTAGTACATAGTATATGAGTGAGTTGCACTGAAAAACTTAGAATTTACTGAAAAACCCGCATTACACGAAATGCACAGTGTAGTACATAGTATATGAGTGAGTTGCACTGAAAAACTTAGAATATAAGAAACGCACAGTGTAGTACATAGTATATGAGTGAGTTGCACTGAAAAACTTAGAATATAAGAAACGCACAGTGTAGTACATAGTATATGAGTGAGTTGCACTGAAAGACTTAGAATATAAGAAACGCACATTGTAGTACATAGTATATGAGTGAGTTGCACGGAAAAACCTGGAATTTAGAAACGCACAGTGTAGTACATAGTATATGAGTGAGTTGCACTGAAAAACTTCGAATTTAAGAAACGCACAGTGTAGTACATAGTATATGAGTGAGTTGCACTGAAAAACTTAGAATATAAGAAACGCACAGTGTAGTACATAGTATATGAGTGAGTTGCACTGAAAAACTTAGAATATAAGAAACGCACAGTGTAGTACATAGTATATGAGTGAGTTGCACTGAAAAACTTAGAATATAAGAAACGCACAGTGTAGTACATAGTATATGAGTGAGTTGCACTGAAAAACTTAGAATATAAGAAACGCACAGTGTAGTACATAGTATATGAGTGAGTTGCACTGAAAAACTCAGAATATAAGAAACGCACAGTGTAGTACATAGTATATGAGTGAGTTGCACTGAAAAACTCAGAATATAAGAAACGCACAGTGTAGTACATAGTATATGAGTGAGTTGCACTGAAAAACTTAGAATTTAAGAAACGCACAGTGTAGTACATAGTATATGAGTGAGTTGCACTGAAAAACTTAGAATATAAGAAACGCACAGTGTAGTACAAAGTATATGAGTGAGTTGCACTGAAAAACTTAGAATATAAGAAACGCACAGTGTAGTACATAGTATATGAGTGAGTTGCACTGAAAAACTTAGAATATAAGAAACGCACAGTGTAGTACATAGTATATGAGTGAGTTGCACTGAAAAACTTAGAATTTACTGAAAAACCCGCATTACACGAAATGCACAGTGTAGTACATAGTATATGAGTGAGTTGCACTGAAAAACTTAGAATATAAGAAACGCACAGTGTAGTACATAGTATATGAGTGAGTTGCACTGAAAAACTTAGAATATAAGAAACGCACAGTGTAGTACATAGTATATGAGTGAGTTGCACTGAAAGACTTAGAATATAAGAAACGCACATTGTAGTACATAGTATATGAGTGAGTTGCACGGAAAAACCTGGAATTTAGAAACGCACAGTGTAGTACATAGTATATGAGTGAGTTGCACTGAAAAACTTCGAATTTAAGAAACGCACAGTGTAGTACATAGTATATGAGTGAGTTGCACTGAAAAACTTAGAATATAAGAAACGCACAGTGTAGTACATAGTATATGAGTGAGTTGCACTGAAAAACTTAGAATATAAGAAACGCACAGTGTAGTACATAGTATATGAGTGAGTTGCACTGAAAAACTTAGAATATAAGAAACGCACAGTGTAGTACATAGTATATGAGTGAGTTGCACTGAAAAACTTAGAATATAAGAAACGCACAGTGTAGTACATAGTATATGAGTGAGTTGCACTGAAAAACTTAGAATATAAGAAACGCACAGTGTAGTACATAGTATATGAGTGAGTTGCACTGAAAAACTTAGAATATAAGAAACGCACAGTGTAGTACATAGTATATGAGTGAGTTGCGATGAAAAACTTAGAATATAAGAAACGCACAGTGTAGTACATAGTATATGAGTGAGTTGCACTGAAAAACTTAGAATATAAGAAACGCACAGTGTAGTACATAGTAAATGAGTGAGTTGCACTGAAAAACTTAGAATATAAGAAACGCACAGTGTAGTACATAGTATATGAGTGAGTTGCACTGAAAAACTTAGAATATAAGAAACGCACAGTGTAGTACATAGTATATGAGTGAGTTGCACTGAAAAACTTAGAATATAAGAAACGCACAGTGTAGTACATAGTATATGAGTGAGTTGCACTGAAAAACCTAGAATTTAAGAAACGCACAGTGTAGTACATAGTATATGAGTGAGTTGCACTGAAAAACTTAGAATTTAAGAAACGCACAGTGTAGTACATAGTATATGAGTGAGTTGCACTGAAAAACTTAGAATATAAGAAACGCACAGTGTAGTACATAGTATATGAGTGAGTTGCACTGAAAAACTTAGAATATAAGAAACGCACAGTGTAGTACATAGTATATGAGTGAGTTGCACTGAAAAACTTAGAATATAAGAAACGCACATTGTAGTACATAGTATATGAGTGAGTTGCACGGAAAAACCTAGAATTTAAGAAACGCACAGTGTAGTACATAGTATATGAGTGAGTTGCACTGAAAAACTTAGAATTTAAGAAACGCACAGTGTAGTACATAGTATATGAGTGAGTTGCACTGAAAAACTTAGCATATAAGAAACGCACAGTGTAGTACATAGTATATGAGTGAGTTGCACTGAAAAACTTAGAATATAAGAAACGCACAGTGTAGTACATAGTATATGAGTGAGTTGCACTGAAAAACTTAGAATATAAGAAACGCACAGTGTAGTACATAGTATATGAGTGAGTTGCACTGAAAAACTTAGAATATAAGAAACGCACAGTGTAGTACATAGTATATGAGTGAGTTGCACTGAAAAACTTAGAATATAAGAAAGGCACAGTGTAGTACATAGTATATGAGTGAGTTGCACTGAAAAACCTAGAATTTAAGAAACGCACAGTGTAGTACATAGTATATGAGTGAGTTGCACTGAAAAACTTAGAATTTAAGAAACGCACAGTGTAGTACATAGTATATGAGTGAGTTGCACTGAAAAACTTAGAATATAAGAAACGCACAGTGTAGTACATAGTATATGAGTGAGTTGCACTGAAAAACTTAGAATATAAGAAACGCACAGTGTAGTACATAGTATATGAGTGAGTTGCACTGAAAAACTTAGAATATAAGAAACGCACAGTGTAGTACATAGTATATGAGTGAGTTGCACTGAAAAACTTAGAATATAAGAAACGCACAGTGTAGTACATAGTATATGAGTGAGTTGCACTGAAAAACTTAGAATATAAGAAACGCACAGTGTAGTACATAGTATATGAGTGAGTTGCACTGAAAAACTTAGAATATAAGAAACGCACAGTGTAGTACATAGTATATGAGTGAGTTGCGATGAAAAACTTAGAATATAAGAAACGCACAGTGTAGTACATAGTATATGAGTGAGTTGCACTGAAAAACTTAGAATATAAGAAACGCACAGTGTAGTACATAGTAAATGAGTGAGTTGCACTGAAAAACTTAGAATATAAGAAACGCACAGTGTAGTACATAGTATATGAGTGAGTTGCACTGAAAAACTTAGAATATAAGAAACGCACAGTGTAGTACATAGTATATGAGTGAGTTGCACTGAAAAACTTAGAATATAAGAAACGCACAGTGTAGTACATAGTATATGAGTGAGTTGCACTGAAAAACCTAGAATTTAAGAAACGCACAGTGTAGTACATAGTATATGAGTGAGTTGCACTGAAAAACTTAGAATTTAAGAAACGCACAGTGTACTACATAGTATATGAGTGAGTTGCACTGAAAAACTTAGAATATAAGAAACGCACAGTGTAGTACATAGTATATGAGTGAGTTGCACTGAAAAACTTAGAATATAAGAAACGCACAGTGTAGTACATAGTATATGAGTGAGTTGCACTGAAAAACTTAGAATATAAGAAACGCACAGTGTAGTACATAGTATATGAGTGAGTTGCACTGAAAAACTTAGAATATAAGAAACGCACAGTGTAGTACATAGTATATGAGTGAGTTGCACTGAAAAACTTAGAATTTACTGAAAAATCCGCATTACACGAAATGCACAGTGTAGTACATAGTATATGAGTGAGTTGCACTGAAAAACTTAGAATATAAGAAACGCACAGTGTAGTACATAGTATATGAGTGAGTTGCACTGAAAAACTTAGAATATAAGAAACGCACAGTGTAGTACATAGTATATGAGTGAGTTGCACTGAAAAACTTAGAATATAAGAAACGCACAGTGTAGTACATAGTATATGAGTGAGTTGCACTGAAAAACATAGAATATAAGAAACGCACAGTGTAGTACATAGTATATGAGTGAGTTGCACTGAAAAACTTAGAATATAAGAAACGCACATTGTAGTACATAGTATATGAGTGAGTTGCACTGAAAAACTTAGAATATAAGAAACGCACAGTGTAGTACATAGTATATGAGTGAGTTGCACTGAAAAACTTAGAATATAAGAAACGCACAGTGTAGTACATAGTATATGAGTGAGTTGCACTGAAAAATTTAGAATATAAGAAACGCACAGTGTAGTACATAGTATATGAGTGAGTTGCACTGAAAAACTTAGAATATAAGAAACGCACAGTGTAGTACATAGTATATGAGTGAGTTGCACTGAAAAACTTAGAATATAAGAAACGCACAGTGTAGTACATAGTATATGAGTGAGTTGCACTGAAAAACTCAGAATATAAGAAACGCACAGTGTAGTACATAGTATATGAGTGAGTTGCACTGAAAAACTTAGAATATAAGAAACGCACAGTGTAGTACATAGTATATGAGTGAGTTGCACTGAAAAACTTAGAATTTAAGAAACGCACAGTGTAGTACATAGTAAATGAGTGAGTTGCACTGAAAAACTTAGAATATAAGAAACGCACAGTGTAGTACATAGTATATGAGTGAGTTGCACTGAAAAACTTAGAATATAAGAAACGCACAGTGTAGTACATAGTATATGAGTGAGTTGCACTGAAAAACTTAGAATATAAGAAACGCACAGTGTAGTACATAGTATATGAGTGAGTTGCACTGAAAAACCTAGAATTTAAGAAACGCACAGTGTAGTACATAGTATATGAGTGAGTTGCACTGAAAAACTTAGAATTTAAGAAACGCACAGTGTAGTACATAGTATATGAGTGAGTTGCACTGAAAAACTTAGAATATAAGAAACGCACAGTGTAGTACATAGTATATGAGTGAGTTGCACTGAAAAACTTAGAATATAAGAAACGCACAGTGTAGTACATAGTATATGAGTGAGTTGCACTGAAAAACTTAGAATATAAGAAACGCACAGTGTAGTACATAGTATATGAGTGAGTTGCACTGAAAAACTTAGAATATAAGAAACGCACAGTGTAGTACATAGTATATGAGTGAGTTGCACTGAAAAACTTAGAATTTACTGAAAAATCCGCATTACACGAAATGCACAGTGTAGTACATAGTATATGAGTGAGTTGCACGGAAAAACTTAGAATATAAGAAACGCACAGTGTAGTACATAGTATATGAGTGAGTTGCACTGAAAAACTTAGAATATAAGAAACGCACAGTGTAGTACATAGTATATGAGTGAGTTGCACTGAAAAACTTAGAATATAAGAAACGCACAGTGTAGTACATAGTATATGAGTGAGTTGCACTGAAAAACATAGAATATAAGAAACGCACAGTGTAGTACATAGTATATGAGTGAGTTGCACTGAAAAACTTAGAATATAAGAAACGCACAGTGTAGTACATAGTATATGAGTGAGTTGCACTGAAAAACTTAGAATATAAGAAACGCACAGTGTAGTACATAGTATATGAGTGAGTTGCACTGAAAAACTTAGAATATAAGAAACGCACAGTGTAGTACATAGTATATGAGTGAGTTGCACTGAAAAACTTAGAATATAAGAAACGCACAGTGTAGTACATAGTATATGAGTGAGTTGCACTGAAAAACTTAGAATATAAGAAACGCACAGTGTAGTACATAGTATATGAGTGAGTTGCACTGAAAAACTTAGAATATAAGAAACGCACAGTGTAGTACATAGTATATGAGTGAGTTGCACTGAAAAACTCAGAATATAAGAAACGCACAGTGTAGTACATAGTATATGAGTGAGTTGCACTGAAAAACTTAGAATATAAGAAACGCACAGTGTAGTACATAGTATATGAGTGAGTTGCACTGAAAAACTTAGAATTTAAGAAACGCACAGTGTAGTACATAGTATATGAGTGAGTTGCACTGAAAAACTTAGAATATAAGAAACGCACAGTGTAGTACAAAGTATATGAGTGAGTTGCACTGAAAAACTTAGAATATAAGAAACGCACAGTGTAGTACATAGTATATGAGTGAGTTGCACTGCAAAACTTAGAATATAAGAAACGCATAGTGTAGTACATAGTATATGAGTGAGTTGCACTGAAAAACTTAGAATTTACTGAAAAACCCGCATTACACGAAATGCACAGTGTAGTACATAGTATATGAGTGAGTTGCACTGAAAAACTTAGAATATAAGAAACGCACAGTGTAGTACATAGTATATGAGTGAGTTGCACTGAAAAACTTAGAATATAAGAAACGCACAGTGTAGTACATAGTATATGAGTGAGTTGCACTGAAAAACTTAGAATATAAGAAACGCACATTGTAGTACATAGTATATGAGTGAGTTGCACGGAAAAACCTGGAATTTAAGAAACGCACAGTGTAGTACATAGTATATGAGTGAGTTGCACTGAAAAACTTCGAATTTAAGAAACGCACAGTGTAGTACATAGTATATGAGTGAGTTGCACTGAAAAACTTAGAATATAAGAAACGCACAGTGTAGTACATAGTATATGAGTGAGTTGCACTGAAAAACTTAGAATATAAGAAACGCACAGTGTAGTACATTGTATATGAGTGATTTTCACTGAAAAACTTAGAATATAAGAAACGCACAGTGTAGTACATAGTATATGAGTGAGTTGCACTGAAAAATTTAGAATATAAGAAACGCACAGTGTAGTACATAGTATATAAGTGAGTTGCACTGAAAAACTTAGAATTTACTGAAAAACCCGCATTACACGAAATGCACAGTGTAGTACATAGTATATGAGTGAGTTGCACTGAAAAACTTAGAATATAAGAAACGCACAGTGTAGTACATAGTATATGAGTGAGTTGCACTGAAAAACTTAGAATATAAGAAACGCACAGTGTAGTACATAGTATATGAGTGAGTTGCACTGAAAAACTTAGAATATAAGAAACGCACAGTGTAGTACATAGTATATGAGTGAGTTGCACTGAAAAACTTAGAATATAAGAAACGCACAGTGTAGTACATAGTATATGAGTGAGTTGCACTGAAAAACTTAGAATATAAGAAACGCACAGTGTAGTACATAGTATATGAGTGAGTTGCACTGAAAAATTTAGAATATAAGAAACGCACAGTGTAGTACATAGTATATGAGTGAGTTGCACTGAAAAACTTAGAATATAAGAAACGCACAGTGTAGTACATAGTATATGAGTGAGTTGCACTGAAAAACTTAGAATATAAGAAACGCACAGTGTAGTACATAGTATATGAGTGAGTTGCACTGAAAAACTCAGAATATAAGAAACGCACAGTGTAGTACATAGTATATGAGTGAGTTGCACTGAAAAACTTAGAATTTAAGAAACGCACAGTGTAGTACATAGTAAATGAGTGAGTTGCACTGAAAAACTTAGAATATAAGAAACGCACAGTGTAGTACATAGTATATGAGTGAGTTGCACTGAAAAACTTAGAATATAAGAAACGCACAGTGTAGTACATAGTATATGAGTGAGTTGCACTGAAAAACTTAGAATATAAGAAACGCACAGTGTAGTACATAGTATATGAGTGAGTTGCACTGAAAAACCTAGAATTTAAGAAACGCACAGTGTAGTACATAGTATATGAGTGAGTTGCACTGAAAAACTTAGAATTTAAGAAACGCACAGTGTAGTACATAGTATATGAGTGAGTTGCACTGAAAAACTTAGAATATAAGAAACGCACAGTGTAGTACATAGTATATGAGTGAGTTGCACTGAAAAACTTAGAATATAAGAAACGCACAGTGTAGTACATAGTATATGAGTGAGTTGCACTGAAAAACTTAGAATATAAGAAACGCACAGTGTAGTACATAGTATATGAGTGAGTTGCACTGAAAAACTTAGAATATAAGAAACGCACAGTGTAGTACATAGTATATGAGTGAGTTGCACTGAAAAACTTAGAATTTACTGAAAAATCCGCATTACACGAAATGCACAGTGTAGTACATAGTATATGAGTGAGTTGCACGGAAAAACTTAGAATATAAGAAACGCACAGTGTAGTACATAGTATATGAGTGAGTTGCACTGAAAAACTTAGAATATAAGAAACGCACAGTGTAGTACATAGTATATGAGTGAGTTGCACTGAAAAACTTAGAATATAAGAAACGCACAGTGTAGTACATAGTATATGAGTGAGTTGCACTGAAAAACATAGAATATAAGAAACGCACAGTGTAGTACATAGTATATGAGTGAGTTGCACTGAAAAACTTAGAATATAAGAAACGCACAGTGTAGTACATAGTATATGAGTGAGTTGCACTGAAAAACTTAGAATATAAGAAACGCACAGTGTAGTACATAGTATATGAGTGAGTTGCACTGAAAAACTTAGAATATAAGAAACGCACAGTGTAGTACATAGTATATGAGTGAGTTGCACTGAAAAACTTAGAATATAAGAAACGCACAGTGTAGTACATAGTATATGAGTGAGTTGCACTGAAAAACTTAGAATATAAGAAACGCACAGTGTAGTACATAGTATATGAGTGAGTTGCACTGAAAAACTTAGAATATAAGAAACGCACAGTGTAGTACATAGTATATGAGTGAGTTGCACTGAAAAACTCAGAATATAAGAAACGCACAGTGTAGTACATAGTATATGAGTGAGTTGCACTGAAAAACTTAGAATATAAGAAACGCACAGTGTAGTACATAGTATATGAGTGAGTTGCACTGAAAAACTTAGAATTTAAGAAACGCACAGTGTAGTACATAGTATATGAGTGAGTTGCACTGAAAAACTTAGAATATAAGAAACGCACAGTGTAGTACAAAGTATATGAGTGAGTTGCACTGAAAAACTTAGAATATAAGAAACGCACAGTGTAGTACATAGTATATGAGTGAGTTGCACTGAAAAACTTAGAATTTAAGAAACGCACAGTGTAGTACATAGTATATGAGTGAGTTGCACTGAAAAACTTAGAATATAAGAAACGCACAGTGTAGTACATAGTATATGAGTGAGTTGCACTGAAAAACTTAGAATATAAGAAACGCACAGTGTAGTACATAGTATATGAGTGAGTTGCACTGAAAAACTTAGAATTTAAGAAACGCACAGTGTAGTACATAGTATATGAGTGAGTTGCACTGAAAAACTTAGAATATAAGAAACGCACAGTGTAGTACATAGTATATGAGTGAGTTGCACTGAAAAACTTAGAATATAAGAAACGCACAGTGTAGTACATAGTATATGAGTGAGTTGCACTGAAAAACTTAGAATATAAGAAACGCACAGTGTAGTACATAGTATATGAGTGAGTTGCACTGAAAAACTTAGAATATAAGAAACGCACAGTGTAGTACATAGTATATGAGTGAGTTGCACTGAAAAACTCAGAATATAAGAAACGCACAGTGTAGTACATAGTATATGAGTGAGTTGCACTGAAAAACTTAGAATATAAGAAACGCACAGTGTAGTACATAGTATATGAGTGAGTTGCACTGAAAAACTTAGAATTTAAGAAACGCACAGTGTAGTACATAGTATATGAGTGAGTTGCACTGAAAAACTTAGAATATAAGAAACGCACAGTGTAGTACAAAGTATATGAGTGAGTTGCACTGAAAAACTTAGAATATAAGAAACGCACAGTGTAGTACATAGTATATGAGTGAGTTGCACTGCAAAACTTAGAATATAAGAAACGCATAGTGTAGTACATAGTATATGAGTGAGTTGCACTGAAAAACTTAGAATTTACTGAAAAACCCGCATTACACGAAATGCACAGTGTAGTACATAGTATATGAGTGAGTTGCACTGAAAAACTTAGAATATAAGAAACGCACAGTGTAGTACATAGTATATGAGTGAGTTGCACTGAAAAACTTAGAATATAAGAAACGCACAGTGTAGTACATAGTATATGAGTGAGTTGCACTGAAAAACTTAGAATATAAGAAACGCACATTGTAGTACATAGTATATGAGTGAGTTGCACGGAAAAACCTGGAATTTAAGAAACGCACAGTGTAGTACATAGTATATGAGTGAGTTGCACTGAAAAACTTCGAATTTAAGAAACGCACAGTGTAGTACATAGTATATGAGTGAGTTGCACTGAAAAACTTAGAATATAAGAAACGCACAGTGTAGTACATAGTATATGAGTGAGTTGCACTGAAAAACTTAGAATATAAGAAACGCACAGTGTAGTACATTGTATATGAGTGATTTTCACTGAAAAACTTAGAATATAAGAAACGCACAGTGTAGTACATAGTATATGAGTGAGTTGCACTGAAAAATTTAGAATATAAGAAACGCACAGTGTAGTACATAGTATATAAGTGAGTTGCACTGAAAAACTTAGAATTTACTGAAAAACCCGCATTACACGAAATGCACAGTGTAGTACATAGTATATGAGTGAGTTGCACTGAAAAACTTAGAATATAAGAAACGCACAGTGTAGTACATAGTATATGAGTGAGTTGCACTGAAAAACTTAGAATATAAGAAACGCACAGTGTAGTACATAGTATATGAGTGAGTTGCACTGAAAAACTTAGAATATAAGAAACGCACAGTGTAGTACATAGTATATGAGTGAGTTGCACTGAAAAACTTAGAATATAAGAAACGCACAGTGTAGTACATAGTATATGAGTGAGTTGCACTGAAAAACTTAGAATATAAGAAACCCACAGTGTAGTACATAGTATATGAGTGAGTTGCACTGAAAAACTTAGAATATAAGAAACGCACAGTGTAGTACATAGTATATGAGTGAGTTGCACTGAAAAACTTAGAATATAAGAAACGCACAGTGTAGTACATAGTATATGTGTGAGTTGCACTCAAAAACTTAGAATATAAGAAACGCACAGTGTAGTACATAGTATATGAGTGAGTTGCACTGAAAAACTTAGAATATAAGAAACGCACAGTGTAGTACATAGTATATGAGTGAGTTGCACTGAAAAACTTAGAATATAAGAAACGCACAGTGTAGTACATAGTATATGAGTGAGTTGCACTGAAAAACTTAGAATATAAGAAACGCACAGTGTAGTACATAGTATATGAGTGAGTTGCACTGAAAAACTTAGAATATAAGAAACGCACAGTGTAGTACATAGTATATGAGTGAGTTGCACTGAAAAACCTAGAATTTTAGAAACGCACAGTGTAGTACATAGTATATGAGTGAGTTGCACTGAAAAACTTAGAATTTAAGAAACGCACAGTGTAGTACATAGTATATGAGTGAGTTGCACTGAAAAACTTAGAATATAAGAAACGCACAGTGTAGTACATAGTATATGAGTGAGTTGCACTGAAAAACTTAGAATATAAGAAACGCACAGTGTAGTACATAGTATATGAGTGAGTTGCACTGAAAAACTTAGAATATAAGAAACGCACATTGTAGTACATAGTATATGAGTGAGTTGCACGGAAAAACCTAGAATTTAAGAAACGCACAGTGTAGTACATAGTATATGAGTGAGTTGCACTGAAAAACTTAGAATTTAAGAAACGCACAGTGTAGAACATAGTATATGAGTGAGTTGCACTGAAAAACTTAGCATATAAGAAACGCACAGTGTAGTACATAGTATATGAGTGAGTTGCACTGAAAAACTTAGCATATAAGAAACGCACAGTGTAGTACATAGTATATGAGTGAGTTGCACTGAAAAACTTAGAATATAAGAAACGCACAGTGTAGTACATAGTATATGAGTGAGTTGCACTGAAAAACTTAGAATATAAGAAACGCACAGTGTAGTACATAGTATATGAGTGAGTTGCACTGAAAAACTTAGAATATAAGAAACGCACAGTGTAGTACATAGTATATGAGTGAGTTGCACTGAAAAACTTAGAATATAAGAAACGCACAGTGTAGTACATAGTATATGAGTGAGTTGCACTGAAAAACTTAGAATTTACTGAAAAACCCGCATTACACGAAATGCACAGTGTAGTACATAGTATATGAGTGAGTTGCACTGAAAAACTTAGAATATAAGAAACGCACAGTGTAGTACATAGTATATGAGTGAGTTGCACTGAAAAACTTAGAATATAAGAAACGCACAGTGTAGTACATAGTATATGAGTGAGTTGCACTGAAAAACTTAGAATATAAGAAACGCACATTGTAGTACATAGTATATGAGTGAGTTGCACTGAAAAACTTAGAATATAAGAAAGGCACATTGTAGTACATAGTATATGAGTGAGTTGCACTGAAAAACCTAGAATTTAAGAAACGCACAGTGTAGTACATAGTATATGAGTGAGTTGCACTGAAAAACTTAGAATTTAAGAAACGCACAGTGTAGTACATAGTATATGAGTGAGTTGCACTGAAAAACTTAGAATATAAGAAACGCACAGTGTAGTACATAGTATATGAGTGAGTTGCACTGAAAAACTTAGAATATAAGAAACGCACAGTGTAGTACATAGTATATGAGTGAGTTGCACTGAAAAACTTAGAATATAAGAAACGCACAGTGTAGTACATAGTATATGAGTGAGTTGCACTGAAAAACTTAGAATATAAGAAACGCACAGTGTAGTACATAGTATATGAGTGAGTTGCACTGAAAAACTTAGAATATAAGAAACGCACAGTGTAGTACATAGTATATGAGTGAGTTGCACTGAAAAACTTAGAATATAAGAAACGCACAGTGTAGTACATAGTATATGAGTGAGTTGCACTGAAAAACTTAGAATTTACTGAAAAACCCGCATTACACGAAATGCACAGTGTAGTACATAGTATATGAGTGAGTTGCACTGAAAAACTTAGAATATAAGAAACGCACAGTGTAGTACATAGTATATGAGTGAGTTGCACTGAAAAACTTAGAATATAAGAAACTCACAGTGTAGTACATAGTATATGAGTGAGTTGCACTGAAAAACTTAGAATATAAGAAACGCACATTGTAGTACATAGTATATGAGTGAGTTGCACTGAAAAACTTAGAATATAAGAAAGGCACATTGTAGTACGTAGTATATGAGTGAGTTGCACTGAAAAACCTAGAATTTAAGAAACGCACAGTGTAGTACATAGTATATGAGTGAGTTGCACTGAAAAACTTAGAATTTAAGAAACGCACAGTGTAGTACATAGTATATGAGTGAGTTGCACTGAAAAACTTAGAATATAAGAAACGCACAGTGTAGTACATAGTATATGAGTGAGTTGCACTGAAAAACTTAGAATATAAGAAACGCACAGTGTAGTACATAGTATATGAGTGAGTTGCACTGAAAAACTTAGAATATAAGAAACGCACAGTGTAGTACATAGTATATGAGTGAGTTGCACTGAAAAACTTAGAATATAAGAAACGCACAGTGTAGTACATAGTATATGAGTGAGTTGCACTGAAAAACTTAGAATATAAGAAACGCACACTGTAGTACATAGTATATGAGTGAGTTGCGATGAAAAACTTAGAATATAAGAAACGCACAGTGTAGTACATAGTATATGAGTGAGTTGCGATGAAAAACTTAGAATATAAGAAACGCACAGTGTAGTACATAGTATATGAGTGAGTTGCACTGAAAAACTTAGAATATAAGAAACGCACAGTGTAGTACATAGTAAATGAGTGAGTTGCACTGAAAAACTTAGAATATAAGAAACGCACAGTGTAGTACATAGTATATGAGTGAGTTGCACTGAAAAACTTAGAATATAAGAAACGCACAGTGTAGTACATAGTATATGAGTGAGTTGCACTGAAAAACTTAGAATATAAGAAACGCACAGTGTAGTACATAGTATATGAGTGAGTTGCACTGAAAAACTTAGAATATAAGAAACGCACAGTGTAGTACATAGTATATGAGTGAGTTGCACTGAAAAACTTAGAATATAAGAAACGCACAGTGTAGTACATAGTATATGAGTGAGTTGCACTGAAAAACCTAGAATTTAAGAAACGCACAGTGTAGTACATAGTATATGAGTGAGTTGCACTGAAAAACTTAGAATTTAAGAAACGCACAGTGTAGTACATAGTATATGAGTGAGTTGCACTGAAAAACTTAGAATATAAGAAACGCACAGTGTAGTACATATTATATGAGTGAGTTGCACTGAAAAAATTAGAATATAAGAAACGCACAGTGTAGTACATAGTATATGAGTGAGTTGCACTGAAAAACTTAGAATATAAGAAACGCACAGTGTAGTACATAGTATATGAGTGAGTTGCACTGAAAAACTTAGAATATAAGAAACGCACAGTGTAGTACATAGTATATGAGTGAGTTGCACTGAAAAACTTAGAATATAAGAAACGCACAGTGTAGTACATAGTATATGAGTGAGTTGCACTGAAAAACTTAGAATTTACTGAAAAATCCGCATTACACGAAATGCACAGTGTAGTACATATTATATGAGTGAGTTGCACTGAAAAACTTAGAATATAAGAAACGCACAGTGTAGTACATAGTATATGAGTGAGTTGCACTGAAAAACTTAGAATATAAGAAACGCACAGTGTAGTACAAAGTATATGAGTGAGTTGCACTGAAAAACTTAGAATATAAGAAACGCACAGTGTAGTACATAGTATATGAGTGAGTTGCACTGAAAAACTTAGAATATAAGAAACGCACAGTGTAGTACATAGTATATGAGTGAGTTGCACTGAAAAACTTAGAATTTACTGAAAAACCCGCATTACACGAAATGCACAGTGTAGTACATAGTATATGAGTGAGTTGCACTGAAAAACTTAGAATATAAGAAACGCACAGTGTAGTACATAGTATATGAGTGAGTTGCCCTGAAAAACTTAGAATATAAGAAACGCACAGTGTAGTACATAGTATATGAGTGAGTTGCACTGAAAAACATAGAATATAAGAAACGCACAGTGTAGTACATAGTATATGAGTGAGTTGCACTGAAAAACTTAGAATATAAGAAACGCACAGTGTAGTACATAGTATATGAGTGAGTTGCACTGAAAAACTTAGAATATAAGAAACGCACAGTGTAGTACATAGTATATGAGTGAGTTGCACTGAAAAACTTAGAATATAAGAAACGCACAGTGTAGTACATAGTATATGAGTGAGTTGCACTGAAAAACTTAGAATATAAGAAACGCACAGTGTAGTACATAGTATATGAGTGAGTTGCACTGAAAAACTTAGAATATAAGAAACGCACAGTGTAGTACATAGTATATGAGTGAGTTGCACTGAAAAACTTAGAATATAAGAAACGCACAGTGTAGTACATAGTATATGAGTGAGTTGCACTGAAAAACTCAGAATATAAGAAACGCACAGTGTAGTACATAGTATATGAGTGAGTTGCACTGAAAAACTTAGAATATAAGAAACGCACAGTGTAGTACATAGTATATGAGTGAGTTGCACGGAAAAACCTAGAATTTAAGAAACGCACAGTGTAGTACATAGTATATGAGTGAGTTGCACTGAAAAACTTAGAATTTAAGAAACGCACAGTGTAGAACATAGTATATGAGTGAGTTGCACTGAAAAACTTAGCATATAAGAAACGCACAGTGTAGTACATAGTATATGAGTGAGTTGCACTGAAAAACTTAGAATATAAGAAACGCACAGTGTAGTACATAGTATATGAGTGAGTTGCACTGAAAAACTTAGAATATAAGAAACGCACAGTGTAGTACATAGTATATGAGTGAGTTGCACTGAAAAACTTAGAATATAAGAAACGCACAGTGTAGTACATAGTATATGAGTGAGTTGCACTGAAAAACTTAGAATATAAGAAACGCACAGTGTAGTACATAGTATATGAGTGAGTTGCACTGAAAAACTTAGAATATAAGAAACGCACAGTGTAGTACATAGTATATGAGTGAGTTGCACTGAAAAACTTAGAATTTACTGAAAAACCCGCATTACACGAAATGCACAGTGTAGTACATAGTATATGAGTGAGTTGCACTGAAAAACTTAGAATATAAGAAACGCACAGTGTAGTACATAGTATATGAGTGAGTTGCACTGAAAAACTTAGAATATAAGAAACGCACAGTGTAGTACATAGTATATGAGTGAGTTGCACTGAAAAACTTAGAATATAAGAAACGCACATTGTAGTACATAGTATATGAGTGAGTTGCACTGAAAAACTTAGAATATAAGAAAGGCACATTGTAGTACATAGTATATGAGTGAGTTGCACTGAAAAACCTAGAATTTAAGAAACGCACAGTGTAGTACATAGTATATGAGTGAGTTGCACTGAAAAACTTAGAATTTAAGAAACGCACAGTGTAGTACATAGTATATGAGTGAGTTGCACTGAAAAACTTAGAATATAAGAAACGCACAGTGTAGTACATAGTATATGAGTGAGTTGCACTGAAAAACTTAGAATATAAGAAACGCACAGTGTAGTACATAGTATATGAGTGAGTTGCACTGAAAAACTTAGAATATAAGAAACGCACAGTGTAGTACATAGTATATGAGTGAGTTGCACTGAAAAACTTAGAATATAAGAAACGCACAGTGTAGTACATAGTATATGAGTGAGTTGCACTGAAAAAACTTAGAATATAAGAAACGCACAGTGTAGTACATAGTATATGAGTGAGTTGCACTGAAAAACTTAGAATATAAGAAACGCACAGTGTAGTACATAGTATATGAGTGAGTTGCACTGAAAAACTTAGAATTTACTGAAAAACCGCATTACACGAAATGCACAGTGTAGTACATAGTATATGAGTGAGTTGCACTGAAAAACTTAGAATATAAGAAACGCACAGTGTAGTACATAGTATATGAGTGAGTTGCACTGAAAAACTTAGAATATAAGAAACGCACAGTGTAGTACATAGTATATGAGTGAGTTGCACTGAAAAACTTAGAATATAAGAAACGCACATTGTAGTACATAGTATATGAGTGAGTTGCACTGAAAAACTTAGAATATAAGAAAGGCACATTGTAGTACATAGTATATGAGTGAGTTGCACTGAAAAACCTAGAATTTAAGAAACGCACAGTGTAGTACATAGTATATGAGTGAGTTGCACTGAAAAACTTAGAATTTAAGAAACGCACAGTGTAGTACATAGTATATGAGTGAGTTGCACTGAAAAACTTAGAATATAAGAAACGCACAGTGTAGTACATAGTATATGAGTGAGTTGCACTGAAAAACTTAGAATATAAGAAACGCACAGTGTAGTACATAGTATATGAGTGAGTTGCACTGAAAAACTTAGAATATAAGAAACGCACAGTGTAGTACATAGTATATGAGTGAGTTGCACTGAAAAACTTAGAATATAAGAAACGCACAGTGTAGTACATAGTATATGAGTGAGTTGCACTGAAAAACTTAGAATATAAGAAACGCACAGTGTAGTACATAGTATATGAGTGAGTTGCGACTGAAAAACTTAGAATATAAGAAACGCACAGTGTAGTACATAGTATATGAGTGAGTTGCGATGAAAAACTTAGAATATAAGAAACGCACAGTGTAGTACATAGTATATGAGTGAGTTGCACTGAAAAACTTAGAATATAAGAAACGCACAGTGTAGTACATAGTAAATGAGTGAGTTGCACTGAAAAACTTAGAATATAAGAAACGCACAGTGTAGTACATAGTATATGAGTGAGTTGCACTGAAAAACTTAGAATATAAGAAACGCACAGTGTAGTACATAGTATATGAGTGAGTTGCACTGAAAAACTTAGAATATAAGAAACGCACAGTGTAGTACATAGTATATGAGTGAGTTGCACTGAAAAACCTAGAATTTAAGAAACGCACAGTGTAGTACATAGTATATGAGTGAGTTGCACTGAAAAACTTAGAATTTAAGAAACGCACAGTGTAGTACATAGTATATGAGTGAATTGCACTGAAAAACTTAGAATATAAGAAACGCACAGTGTAGTACATAGTATATGAGTGAGTTGCACTGAAAAAATTAGAATATAAGAAACGCACAGTGTAGTACATAGTATATGAGTGAGTTGCACTGAAAAACTTAGAATATAAGAAACGCACAGTGTAGTACATAGTATATGAGTGAGTTGCACTGAAAAACTTAGAATATAAGAAACGCACAGTGTAGTACATAGTATATGAGTGAGTTGCACTGAAAAACTTAGAATATAAGAAACGCACAGTGTAGTACATAGTATATGAGTGAGTTGCACTGAAAAACTTAGAATTTACTGAAAAATCCGCATTACACGAAATGCACAGTGTAGTACATAGTATATGAGTGAGTTGCACTGAAAAACTTAGAATATAAGAAACGCACAGTGTAGTACATAGTATATGAGTGAGTTGCACTGAAAAACTTAGAATATAAGAAACGCACAGTGTAGTACATAGTATATGAGTGAGTTGCACTGAAAAACTTAGAATATAAGAAACGCACAGTGTAGTACATAGTATATGAGTGAGTTGCACTGAAAAACATAGAATATAAGAAACGCACAGTGTAGTACATAGTATATGAGTGAGTTGCACTGAAAAACTTAGAATATAAGAAACGCACAGTGTAGTACATAGTATATGAGTGAGTTGCACTGAAAAACTTAGAATATAAGAAACGCACAGTGTAGTACATAGTATATGAGTGAGTTGCACTGAAAAACTTAGAATATAAGAAACGCACAGTGTAGTACATAGTATATGAGTGAGTTGCACTGAAAAACTTAGAATATAAGGAACGCACAGTGTAGTACATAGTATATGAGTGAGTTGCACTGAAAAACTTAGAATTTAAGAAACGCACAGTGTAGTACATAGTATATGAGTGAGTTGCACTGAAAAACTTAGAATATAAGAAACGCACAGTGTAGTATTAAGTATATGAGTGAGTTGCACTGAAAAACTTAGAATATAAGAAACGCACAGTGTAGTACATAGTATATGAGTGAGTTGCACTGAAAAACTTAGAATATAAGAAACGCACAGTGTAGTACATAGTATATGAGTGAGTTGCACTGAAAAACTTAGAATTTACTGAAAAACCCGCATTACACGAAATGCACAGTGTAGTACATAGTATATGAGTGAGTTGCACTGAAAAACTTAGAATATAAGAAACGCACAGTGTAGTACATAGTATATGAGTGAGTTGCACTGAAAAACTTAGAATATAAGAAACGCACAGTGTAGTACATAGTATATGAGTGAGTTGCACTGAAAAACTTAGAATATAAGAAACGCACAGTGTAGTACATAGTATATGAGTGAGTTGCACTGAAAAACTTAGAATATAAGAAACGCACAGTGTAGTACATAGTATATGAGTGAGTTGCACTGAAAAACTTAGAATATAAGAAACGCACAGTGTAGTACATAGTATATGAGTGAGTTGCACTGAAAAACTTAGAATTTAAGAAACGCACAGTGTAGTATATAGTATATGAGTGAGTTGCACTGAAAAACTTAGAATATAAGAAACGCACACTGTAGTACAAAGTATATGAGTGAGTTGCACTGAAAAACTTAGAATATAAGAAACGCACAGTGTAGTACATAGTATATGAGTGAGTTGCACTGAAAAACTTAGAATATAAGAAACGCACAGTGTAGTACATAGTATATGAGTGAGTTGCACTGAAAAACTTAGAATTTACTGAAAAACCCGAATTACACGAAATGCACAGTGTAGTACATAGTATATGAGTGAGTTGCACTGAAAAACTTAGAATATAAGAAACGCAAAGTGTAGTACATAGTATATGAATATGAGTGAGTTGCACTGAAAAACTTAGAATATAAGAAACGCACAGTGTAGTACATAGTATATGAGTGAGTTGCACTGAAAAACTTAGAATATAAGAAACGCACAGTGTAGTACATAGTATATGAGTGAGTTGCACTGAAAAACTTAGAATATAAGAAACGCACAGTGTAGTACATAGTATATGAGTGAGTTGCACTGAAAAACTTAGAATATAAGGAACGCACAGTGTAGTACATAGTATATGAGTGAGTTGCACTGAAAAACTTAGAATATAAGGAACGCACAGTGTAGTACATAGTATATGAGTGAGTTGCACTGAAAAACTTAGAATTTAAGAAACGCACAGTGTAGTACATAGTATATGAGTGAGTTGCACTGAAAAACTTAGAATATAACAAACGCACAGTGTAGTACATAGTATATGAGTGAGTTGCACTGAAAAACTTAGAATATAAGAAACGCACAGTGTAGTACATAGTATATGAGTGAGTTGCACTGAAAAACTTAGAATATAAGAAACGCACAGTGTAGTACATAGTATATGAGTGAGTTGCACTGAAAAACTTAGAATATAAGAAACGCACAGTGTAGTACATAGTATATGAGTGAGTTGCACTGAAAAACTTAGAATATAAGAAACGCACAGTGTAGTACATAGTATATGAGTGAGTTGCACTGAAAAACTTAGAATATAAGAAACGCACAGTGTAGTACATAGTATATGAGTGAGTTGCACTGAAAAACTTAGAATATAAGAAACGCACATTGTAGTACATAGTATATGAGTGAGTTGCACGGAAAAACCTAGAATTTAAGAAACGCACAGTGTAGTATATAGTATATGAGTGAGTTGCACTGAAAAACTTAGAATTTAAGAAACGCACAGTGTAGTACATAGTATATGAGTGAGTTGCACTGAAAAACTTAGGATATAAGAAACGCACAGTGTAGTACATAGTATATGAGTGAGTTGCACTGAAAAACTTAGAATATAAGAAACGCACAGTGTAGTACATAGTATATGAGTGAGTTGCACTGAAAAACTTAGAATATAAGAAACGCACAGTGTAGTACATAGTATATGAGTGAGTTGCACTGAAAAACTTAGAATATAAGAAACGCACAGTGTAGTACATAGTATATGAGTGAGTTGCACTGAAAAACTTAGAATATAAGAAACGCACAGTGTAGTACATAGTATATGAGTGAGTTGCACTGAAAAACTTAGAATATAAGAAACGCACAGTGTAGTACATAGTATATGAGTGAGTTGCACTGAAAAACTTAGAATTTAAGAAACGCACAGTGTAGTATATAGTATATGAGTGAGTTGCACTGAAAAACTTAGAATATAAGAAACGCACAGTGTAGTACATAGTATATGAGTGAGTTGCACTGAAAAACTTAGAATATAACAAACGCACAGTGTAGTACATAGTATATGAGTGAGTTGCACTGAAAAACTTAGAATATAAGAAACGCACATTGTAGTACATAGTATATGAGTGAGTTGCACGGAAAAACCTAGAATTTAAGAAACGCACAGTGTAGTACATAGTATATGAGTGAGTTGCACTGAAAAACTTAGAATTTAAGAAACGCACAGTGTAGAACATAGTATATGAGTGAGTTGCACTGAAAAACTTAGCATATAAGAAACGCACAGTGTAGTACATAGTATATGAGTGAGTTGCACTGAAAAACTTAGAATATAAGAAACGCACAGTGTAGTACATAGTATATGAGTGAGTTGCACTGAAAAACTTAGAATATAAGAAACGCACAGTGTAGTACATAGTATATGAGTGAGTTGCACTGAAAAACTTAGAATATAAGAAACGCACAGTGTAGTACATAGTATATGAGTGAGTTGCACTGAAAAACTTAGAATATAAGAAACGCACAGTGTAGTACATAGTATATGAGTGAGTTGCACTGAAAAACCTAGAATTTAAGAAACGCACAGTGTAGTACATAGTATATGAGTGAGTTGCACTGAAAAACTTAGAATTTAAGAAACGCACAGTGTAGTACATAGTATATGAGTGAGTTGCACTGAAAAACTTAGAATATAAGAAACGCACAGTGTAGTACATAGTATATGAGTGAGTTGCACTGAAATACTTAGAATATAAGAAACGCACAGTGTAGTACATAGTATATGAGTGAGTTGCACTGAAAAACTTAGAATATAAGAAACGCACAGTGTAGTACATAGTATATGAGTGAGTTGCACTGAAAAACTTAGAATATAAGAAACGCACAGTGTAGTACATAGTATATGAGTGAGTTGCACTGAAAAACTTAGAATATAAGAAACGCACAGTGTAGTACATAGTATATGAGTGAGTTGCACTGAAAAACTTAGAATATAAGAAACGCACAGTGTAGTACATAGTATATGAGTGAGTTGCACTGAAAAACTTAGAATTTACTGAAAAACCCGCATTACACGAAATGCACAGTGTAGTACATAGTATATGAGTGAGTTGCACTGAAAAACTTAGAATATAAGAAACGCACAGTGTAGTACATAGTATATGAGTGAGTTGCACTGAAAAACTTAGAATATAAGAAACGCACAGTGTAGTACATAGTATATGAGTGAGTTGCACTGAAAAACTTAGAATATAAGAAACGCACATTGTAGTACATAGTATATGAGTGAGTTGCACTGAAAAACTTAGAATATAAGAAAGGCACATTGTAGTACATAGTATATGAGTGAGTTGCACTGAAAAACCTAGAATTTAAGAAACGCACAGTGTAGTACATAGTATATGAGTGAGTTGCACTGAAAAACTTAGAATTTAAGAAACGCACAGTGTAGTACATAGTATATGAGTGAGTTGCACTGAAAAACTTAGAATATAAGAAACGCACAGTGTAGTACATAGTATATGAGTGAGTTGCACTGAAAAACTTAGAATATAAGAAACGCACAGTGTAGTACATAGTATATGAGTGAGTTGCACTGAAAAACTTAGAATATAAGAAACGCACAGTGTAGTACATAGTATATGAGTGAGTTGCACTGAAAAACTTAGAATATAAGAAACGCACAGTGTAGTACATAGTATATGAGTGAGTTGCACTGAAAAACTTAGAATATAAGAAACGCACAGTGTAGTACATAGTATATGAGTGAGTTGCGATGAAAAACTTAGAATATAAGAAACGCACAGTGTAGTACATAGTATATGAGTGAGTTGCGATGAAAAACTTAGAATATAAGAAACGCACAGTGTAGTACATAGTATATGAGTGAGTTGCACTGAAAAACTTAGAATATAAGAAACGCACAGTGTAGTACATAGTAAATGAGTGAGTTGCACTGAAAAACTTAGAATATAAGAAACGCACAGTGTAGTACATAGTATATGAGTGAGTTGCACTGAAAAACTTAGAATATAAGAAACGCACAGTGTAGTACATAGTATATGAGTGAGTTGCACTGAAAAACTTAGAATATAAGAAACGCACAGTGTAGTACATAGTATATGAGTGAGTTGCACTGAAAAACCTAGAATTTAAGAAACGCACAGTGTAGTACATAGTATATGAGTGAGTTGCACTGAAAAACTTAGAATTTAAGAAACGCACAGTGTAGTACATAGTATATGAGTGAGTTGCACTGAAAAACTTAGAATATAAGAAACGCACAGTGTAGTACATAGTATATGAGTGAGTTGCGCTGAAAAAATTAGAATATAAGAAACGCACAGTGTAGTACATAGTATATGAGTGAGTTGCACTGAAAAACTTAGAATATAAGAAACGCACAGTGTAGTACATAGTATATGAGTGAGTTGCACTGAAAAACTTAGAATATAAGAAACGCACAGTGTAGTACATAGTATATGAGTGAGTTGCACTGAAAAACTTAGAATATAAGAAACGCACAGTGTAGTACATAGTATATGAGTGAGTTGCACTGAAAAACTTAGAATTTACTGAAAAATCCGCATTACACGAAATGCACAGTGTAGTACATAGTATATGAGTGAGTTGCACTGAAAAACTTAGAATATAAGAAACGCACAGTGTAGTACATAGTATATGAGTGAGTTGCACTGAAAAACTTAGAATATAAGAAACGCACAGTGTAGTACATAGTATATGAGTGAGTTGCACTGAAAAACTTAGAATATAAGAAACGCACAGTGTAGTACATAGTATATGAGTGAGTTGCACTGAAAAACATAGAATATAAGAAACGCACAGTGTAGTACATAGTATATGAGTGAGTTGCACTGAAAAACTTAGAATATAAGAAACGCACAGTGTAGTACATAGTATATGAGTGAGTTGCACTGAAAAACTTAGAATATAAGAAACGCACAGTGTAGTACATAGTATATGAGTGAGTTGCACTGAAAAAATTATAATATAAGAAACGCACAGTGTAGTACATAGTATATGAGTGAGTTGCACTGAAAAACTTAGAATATAAGAAACGCACAGTGTAGTACATAGTATATGAGTGAGTTGCACTGAAAAACTTAGAATTTAAGAAACGCACAGTGTAGTACATAGTATATGAGTGAGTTGCACTGAAAAACTTAGAATATAAGAAACGCACAGTGTAGTACAAAGTATATGAGTGAGTTGCACTGAAAAACTTAGAATATAAGAAACGCACAGTGTAGTACATAGTATATGAGTGAGTTGCACTGAAAAACTTAGAATATAAGAAACGCACAGTGTAGTACATAGTATATGAGTGAGTTGCACTGAAAAACTTAGAATTTACTGAAAAACCCGCATTACACGAAATGCACAGTGTAGTACATAGTATATGAGTGAGTTGCACTGAAAAACTTAGAATATAAGAAACGCACAGTGTAGTACATAGTATATGAGTGAGTTGCCCTGAAAAACTTAGAATATAAGAAACGCACAGTGTAGTACATAGTATATGAGTGAGTTGCACTGAAAAACATAGAATATAAGAAACGCACAGTGTAGTACATAGTATATGAGTGAGTTGCACTGAAAAACTTAGAATATAAGAAACGCACAGTGTAGTACATAGTATATGAGTGAGTTGCACTGAAAAACTTAGAATATAAGAAACGCACAGTGTAGTACATAGTATATGAGTGAGTTGCACTGAAAAACTTAGAAGAAACGCACAGTGTAGTACATAGTATATGAGTGAGTTGCACTGAAAAACTTAGAATATAAGAAACGCACAGTGTAGTACATAGTATATGAGTGAGTTGCACTGAAAAACTTAGAATATAAGAAACGCACACTGTAGTACATAGTATATGAGTGAGTTGCACTGAAAAACTTAGAATATAAGAAACGCACAGTGTAGTACATAGTATATGAGTGAGTTGCACTGAAAAACTCAGAATATAAGAAACGCACAGTGTAGTACATAGTATATGAGTGAGTTGCACTGAAAAACTTAGAATATAAGAAACGCACAGTGTAGTACATAGTATATGAGTGAGTTGCACTGAAAAACTTAGAATTTAAGAAACGCACAGTGTAGTACATAGTATATGAGTGAGTTGCACTGAAAAACTTAGAATATAAGAAACGCACAGTGTAGTACAAAGTATATGAGTGAGTTGCACTGAAAAACTTAGAATATAAGAAACGCACAGTGTAGTACATAGTATATGAGTGAGTTGCACTGAAAAACTTAGAATATAAGAAACGCACAGTGTAGTACATAGTATATGAGTGAGTTGCACTGAAAAACTTAGAATTTACTGAAAAACCCGCATTACACGAAATGCACAGTGTAGTACATAGTATATGAGTGAGTTGCACTGAAAAACTTAGAATATAAGAAACGCACAGTGTAGTACATAGTATATGAGTGAGTTGCACTGAAAAACTTAGAATATAAGAAACGCACAGTGTAGTACATAGTATATGAGTGAGTTGCACTGAAAAACTTAGAATATAAGAAACGCACATTGTAGTACATAGTATATGAGTGAGTTGCACGGAAAAACCTGGAATTTAAGAAACGCACAGTGTAGTACATAGTATATGAGTGAGTTGCACTGAAAAACTTCGAATTTAAGAAACGCACAGTGTAGTACATAGTATATGAGTGAGTTGCACTGAAAAACTTAGAATATAAGAAACGCACAGTGTAGTACATAGTATATGAGTGAGTTGCACTGAAAAACTTAGAATATAAGAAACGCACAGTGTAGTACATAGTATATGAGTGAGTTGCACTGAAAAACTTAGAATATAAGAAACGCACAGTGTAGTACATAGTATATGAGTGAGTTGCACTGAAAAACTTAGAATATAAGAAACGCACAGTGTAGTACATAGTATATGAGTGAGTTGCACTGAAAAACTTAGAATATAAGAAACGCACAGTGTAGTACATAGTATATGAGTGAGTTGCACTGAAAAACTTAGAATATAAGAAACGCACAGTGTAGTACATAGTATATGAGTGAGTTGCGATGAAAAACTTAGAATATAAGAAACGCACAGTGTAGTACATAGTATATGAGTGAGTTGCACTGAAAAACTTAGAATTTAAGAAACGCACAGTGTAGTACATAGTATATGAGTGAGTTGCACTGAAAAACTTAGAATATAAGAAACGCACAGTGTAGTACAAAGTATATGAGTGAGTTGCACTGAAAAACTTAGAATATAAGAAACGCACAGTGTAGTACATAGTATATGAGTGAGTTGCACTGAAAAACTTAGAATATAAGAAACGCACAGTGTAGTACATAGTATATGAGTGAGTTGCACTGAAAAACTTAGAATATAAGAAACGCACAGTGTAGTACATAGTATATGAGTGAGTTGCACTGAAAAACTTAGAATATAAGAAACGCACAGTGTAGTACATAGTATATGAGTGAGTTGCACTGAAAAACTTAGAATTTACTGAAAAACCCGCATTACACGAAATGCACAGTGTAGTACATAGTATATGAGTGAGTTGCACTGAAAAACTTAGAATATAAGAAACGCACAGTGTAGTACATAGTATATGAGTAAGTTGCACTGAAAAACTTAGAATATAAGAAACGCACAGTGTAGTACATAGTATATGAGTGAGTTGCACTGAAAAACTTAGAATATAAGAAACGCACATTGTAGTACATAGTATATGAGTGAGTTGCACGGAAAAACCTGGAATTTAAGAAACGCACAGTGTAGTACATAGTATATGAGTGAGTTGCACTGAAAAACTTCGAATTTAAGAAACGCACAGTGTAGTACATAGTATATGAGTGAGTTGCACTGAAAAACTTAGAATATAAGAAACGCACAGTGTAGTACATAGTATATGAGTGAGTTGCACTGAAAAACTTAGAATATAAGAAACGCACAGTGTAGTACATTGTATATGAGTGATTTTCACTGAAAAACTTAGAATATAAGAAACGCACAGTGTAGTACATAGTATATGAGTGAGTTGCACTGAAAAATTTAGAATATAAGAAACGCACAGTGTAGTACATAGTATATGAGTGAGTTGCACTGAAAAACTTAGAATATAAGAAACGCACAGTGTAGTACATAGTATATGAGTGAGTTGCACTGAAAAACTTAGAATATAAGAAACGCACATTGTAGTACATAGTATATGAGTGAGTTGCACTGAAAAACTTAGAATATAAGAAAGGCACATTGTAGTACATAGTATATGAGTGAGTTGCACTGAAAAACCTAGAATTTAAGAAACGCACAGTGTAGTACATAGTATATGAGTGAGTTGCACTGAAAAACTTAGAATTTAAGAAACGCACAGTGTAGTACATAGTATATGAGTGAGTTGCACTGAAAAACTTAGAATATAAGAAACGCACAGTGTAGTACATAGTATATGAGTGAGTTGCACTGAAAAACTTAGAATATAAGAAACGCACAGTGTAGTACATAGTATATGAGTGAGTTGCACTGAAAAACTTAGAATATAAGAAACGCACAGTGTAGTACATAGTATATGAGTGAGTTGCACTGAAAAACTTAGAATATAAGAAACGCACAGTGTAGTACATAGTATATGAGTGAGTTGCACTGAAAAACTTAGAATATAAGAAACGCACAGTGTAGTACATAGTATATGAGTGAGTTGCGATGAAAAACTTAGAATATAAGAAACGCACAGTGTAGTACATAGTATATGAGTGAGTTGCGATGAAAAACTTAGAATATAAGAAACGCACAGTGTAGTACATAGTATATGAGTGAGTTGCACTGAAAAACTTAGAATATAAGAAACGCACAGTGTAGTACATAGTAAATGAGTGAGTTGCACTGAAAAACTTAGAATATAAGAAACGCACAGTGTAGTACATAGTATATGAGTGAGTTGCACTGAAAAACTTAGAATATAAGAAACGCACAGTGTAGTACATAGTATATGAGTGAGTTGCACTGAAAAACTTAGAATATAAGAAACGCACAGTGTAGTACATAGTATATGAGTGAGTTGCACTGAAAAACCTAGAATTTAAGAAACGCACAGTGTAGTACATAGTATATGAGTGAGTTGCACTGAAAAACTTAGAATTTAAGAAACGCACAGTGTAGTACATAGTATATGAGTGAGTTGCACTGAAAAACTTAGAATATAAGAAACGCACAGTGTAGTACATAGTATATGAGTGAGTTGCACTGAAAAAATTAGAATATAAGAAACGCACAGTGTAGTACATAGTATATGAGTGAGTTGCACTGAAAAACTTAGAATATAAGAAACGCACAGTGTAGTACATAGTATATGAGTGAGTTGCACTGAAAAACTTAGAATATAAGAAACGCACAGTGTAGTACATAGTATATGAGTGAGTTGCACTGAAAAACCTAGAATTTTAGAAACGCACAGTGTAGTACATAGTATATGAGTGAGTTGCACTGAAAAACTTAGAATTTAAGAAACGCACAGTGTAGTACATAGTATATGAGTGAGTTGCACTGAAAAACTTAGAATATAAGAAACGCACAGTGTAGTACATAGTATATGAGTGAGTTGCACTGAAAAACTTAGAATATAAGAAACGCACAGTGTAGTACATAGTATATGAGTGAGTTGCACTGAAAAACTTAGAATATAAGAAACGCACATTGTAGTACATAGTATATGAGTGAGTTGCACGGAAAAACCTAGAATTTAAGAAACGCACAGTGTAGTACATAGTATATGAGTGAGTTGCACTGAAAAACTTAGAATTTAAGAAACGCACAGTGTAGTACATAGTATATGAGTGAGTTGCACTGAAAAACTTAGCATATAAGAAACGCACAGTGTAGTACATAGTATATGAGTGAGTTGCACTGAAAAACTTAGAATATAAGAAACGCACAGTGTAGTACATAGTATATGAGTGAGTTGCACTGAAAAACTTAGAATATAAGAAACGCACAGTGTAGTACATAGTATATGAGTGAGTTGCACTGAAAAACTTAGAATATAAGAAACGCACAGTGTAGTACATAGTATATGAGTGAGTTGCACTGAAAAACTTAGAATATAAGAAACGCACAGTGTAGTACATAGTATATGAGTGAGTTGCACTGAAAAACTTAGAATATAAGAAACGCACAGTGTAGTACATAGTATATGAGTGAGTTGCACTGAAAAACTTAGAATTTACTGAAAAACCCGCATTACACGAAATGCACAGTGTAGTACATAGTATATGAGTGAGTTGCACTGAAAAACTTAGAATATAAGAAACGCACAGTGTAGTACATAGTATATGAGTGAGTTGCACTGAAAAACTTAGAATATAAGAAACGCACAGTGTAGTACATAGTATATGAGTGAGTTGCACTGAAAAACTTAGAATATAAGAAACGCACATTGTAGTACATAGTATATGAGTGAGTTGCACTGAAAAACTTAGAATATAAGAAAGGCACATTGTAGTACATAGTATATGAGTGAGTTGCACTGAAAAACCTAGAATTTAAGAAACGCACAGTGTAGTACATAGTATATGAGTGAGTTGCACTGAAAAACTTAGAATTTAAGAAACGCACAGTGTAGTACATAGTATATGAGTGAGTTGCACTGAAAAACTTAGAATATAAGAAACGCACAGTGTAGTACATAGTATATGAGTGAGTTGCACTGAAAAACTTAGAATATAAGAAACGCACAGTGTAGTACATAGTATATGAGTGAGTTGCACTGAAAAACTTAGAATATAAGAAACGCACAGTGTAGTACATAGTATATGAGTGAGTTGCACTGAAAAACTTAGAATATAAGAAACGCACAGTGTAGTACATAGTATATGAGTGAGTTGCACTGAAAAACTTAGAATATAAGAAACGCACAGTGTAGTACATAGTATATGAGTGAGTTGCGATGAAAAACTTAGAATATAAGAAACGCACAGTGTAGTACATAGTATATGAGTGAGTTGCGATGAAAAACTTAGAATATAAGAAACGCACAGTGTAGTACATAGTATATGAGTGAGTTGCACTGAAAAACTTAGAATATAAGAAACGCACAGTGTAGTACATAGTAAATGAGTGAGTTGCACTGAAAAACTTAGAATATAAGAAACGCACAGTGTAGTACATAGTATATGAGTGAGTTGCACTGAAAAACTTAGAATATAAGAAACGCACAGTGTAGTACATAGTATATGAGTGAGTTGCACTGAAAAACTTAGAATATAAGAAACGCACAGTGTAGTACATAGTATATGAGTGAGTTGCACTGAAAAACCTAGAATTTAAGAAACGCACAGTGTAGTACATAGTATATGAGTGAGTTGCACTGAAAAACTTAGAATTTAAGAAACGCACAGTGTAGTACATAGTATATGAGTGAGTTGCACTGAAAAACTTAGAATATAAGAAACGCACAGTGTAGTACATAGTATATGAGTGAGTTGCACTGAAAAAATTAGAATATAAGAAACGCACAGTGTAGTACATAGTATATGAGTGAGTTGCACTGAAAAACTTAGAATATAAGAAACGCACAGTGTAGTACATAGTATATGAGTGAGTTGCACTGAAAAACTTAGAATATAAGAAACGCACAGTGTAGTACATAGTATATGAGTGAGTTGCACTGAAAAACTTAGAATATAAGAAACGCACAGTGTAGTACATAGTATATGAGTGAGTTGCACTGAAAAACTTAGAATTTACTGAAAAATCCGCATTACACGAAATGCACAGTGTAGTACATAGTATATGAGTGAGTTGCACTGAAAAACTTAGAATATAAGAAACGCACAGTGTAGTACATAGTATATGAGTGAGTTGCACTGAAAAACTTAGAATATAAGAAACGCACAGTGTAGTACATAGTATATGAGTGAGTTGCACTGAAAAACTTAGAATATAAGAAACGCACAGTGTAGTACATAGTATATGAGTGAGTTGCACTGAAAAACTTAGAATTTACTGAAAAACCCGCATTACACGAAATGCACAGTGTAGTACATAGTATATGAGTGAGTTGCACTGAAAAACTTAGAATATAAGAAACGCACAGTGTAGTACATAGTATATGAGTGAGTTGCACTGAAAAACTTAGAATATAAGAAACGCACAGTGTAGTACATAGTATATGAGTGAGTTGCACTGAAAAACTTAGAATATAAGAAACGCACATTGTAGTACATAGTATATGAGTGAGTTGCACTGAAAAACTTAGAATATAAGAAAGGCACATTGTAGTACATAGTATATGAGTGAGTTGCACTGAAAAACCTAGAATTTAAGAAACGCACAGTGTAGTACATAGTATATGAGTGAGTTGCACTGAAAAACTTAGAATTTAAGAAACGCACAGTGTAGTACATAGTATATGAGTGAGTTGCACTGAAAAACTTAGAATATAAGAAACGCACAGTGTAGTACATAGTATATGAGTGAGTTGCACTGAAAAACTTAGAATATAAGAAACGCACAGTGTAGTACATAGTATATGAGTGAGTTGCGATGAAAAACTTAGAATATAAGAAACGCACAGTGTAGTACATAGTATATGAGTGAGTTGCACTGAAAAACTTAGAATATAAGAAACGCACAGTGTAGTACATAGTAAATGAGTGAGTTGCACTGAAAAACTTAGAATATAAGAAACGCACAGTGTAGTACATAGTATATGAGTGAGTTGCACTGAAAAACTTAGAATATAAGAAACGCACAGTGTAGTACATAGTATATGAGTGAGTTGCACTGAAAAATTTAGAATATAAGAAACGCACAGTGTAGTACATAGTATATGAGTGAGTTGCACTGAAAAACCTAGAATTTAAGAAACGCACAGTGTAGTACATAGTATATGAGTGAGTTGCACTGAAAAACTTAGAATTTAAGAAACGCACAGTGTAGTACATAGTATATGAGTGAGTTGCACTGAAAAACTTAGAATATAAGAAACGCACAGTGTAGTACATAGTATATGAGTGAGTTGCACTGAAAAAATTAGAATATAAGAAACGCACAGTGTAGTACATAGTATATGAGTGAGTTGCACTGAAAAACTTAGAATATAAGAAACGCACAGTGTAGTACATAGTATATGAGTGAGTTGCACTGAAAAACTTAGAATATAAGAAACGCACAGTGTAGTACATAGTATATGAGTGAGTTGCACTGAAAAACCTAGAATTTTAGAAACGCACAGTGTAGTACATAGTATATGAGTGAGTTGCACTGAAAAACTTAGAATTTAAGAAACGCACAGTGTAGTACATAGTATATGAGTGAGTTGCACTGAAAAACTTAGAATATAAGAAACGCACAGTGTAGTACATAGTATATGAGTGAGTTGCACTGAAAAACTTAGAATATAAGAAACGCACAGTGTAGTGCATAGTATATGAGTGAGTTGCACTGAAAAACTTAGAATATAAGAAACGCACATTGTAGTACATAGTATATGAGTGAGTTGCACGGAAAAACCTAGAATTTAAGAAACGCACAGTGTAGTACATAGTATATGAGTGAGTTGCACTGAAAAACTTAGAATTTAAGAAACGCACAGTGTAGTACATAGTATATGAGTGAGTTGCACTGAAAAACTTAGCATATAAGAAACGCACAGTGTAGTACATAGTATATGAGTGAGTTGCACTGAAAAACTTAGAATATAAGAAACGCACAGTGTAGTACATAGTATATGAGTGAGTTGCACTGAAAAACTTAGAATATAAGAAACGCACAGTGTAGTACATAGTATATGAGTGAGTTGCACTGAAAAACTTAGAATATAAGAAACGCACAGTGTAGTACATAGTATATGAGTGAGTTGCACTGAAAAACTTAGAATATAAGAAACGCACAGTGTAGTACATAGTATATGAGTGAGTTGCACTGAAAAACTTAGAATATAAGAAACGCACAGTGTAGTACATAGTATATGAGTGAGTTGCACTGAAAAACTTAGAATTTACTGAAAAACCCGCATTACACGAAATGCACAGTGTAGTACATAGTATATGAGTGAGTTGCACTGAAAAACTTAGAATATAAGAAACGCACAGTGTAGTACATAGTATATGAGTGAGTTGCACTGAAAAACTTAGAATATAAGAAACGCACAGTGTAGTACATAGTATATGAGTGAGTTGCACTGAAAAACTTAGAATATAAGAAACGCACATTGTAGTACATAGTATATGAGTGAGTTGCACTGAAAAACTTAGAATATAAGAAAGGCACATTGTAGTACATAGTATATGAGTGAGTTGCACTGAAAAACCTAGAATTTAAGAAACGCACAGTGTAGTACATAGTATATGAGTGAGTTGCACTGAAAAACTTAGAATTTAAGAAACGCACAGTGTAGTACATAGTATATGAGTGAGTTGCACTGAAAAACTTAGAATATAAGAAACGCACAGTGTAGTACATAGTATATGAGTGAGTTGCACTGAAAAACTTAGAATATAAGAAACGCACAGTGTAGTACATAGTATATGAGTGAGTTGCACTGAAAAACTTAGAATATAAGAAACGCACAGTGTAGTACATAGTATATGAGTGAGTTGCACTGAAAAACTTAGAATATAAGAAACGCACAGTGTAGTACATAGTATATGAGTGAGTTGCACTGAAAAACTTAGAATATAAGAAACGCACAGTGTAGTACATAGTATATGAGTGAGTTGCGATGAAAAACTTAGAATATAAGAAACGCACAGTGTAGTACATAGTATATGAGTGAGTTGCACTGAAAAACTTAGAATATAAGAAACGCACAGTGTAGTACATAGTAAATGAGTGAGTTGCACTGAAAAACTTAGAATATAAGAAACGCACAGTGTAGTACATAGTATATGAGTGAGTTGCACTGAAAAACTTAGAATATAAGAAACGCACAGTGTAGTACATAGTATATGAGTGAGTTGCACTGAAAAACTTAGAATATAAGAAACGCACAGTGTAGTACATAGTATATGAGTGAGTTGCACTGAAAAACCTAGAATTTAAGAAACGCACAGTGTAGTACATAGTATATGAGTGAGTTGCACTGAAAAACTTAGAATTTAAGAAACGCACAGTGTAGTACATAGTATATGAGTGAGTTGCACTGAAAAACTTAGAATATAAGAAACGCACAGTGTAGTACATAGTATATGAGTGAGTTGCACTGAAAAAATTAGAATATAAGAAACGCACAGTGTAGTACATAGTATATGAGTGAGTTGCACTGAAAAACTTAGAATATAAGAAACGCACAGTGTAGTACATAGTATATGAGTGAGTTGCACTGAAAAACTTAGAATATAAGAAACGCACAGTGTAGTACATAGTATATGAGTGAGTTGCACTGAAAAACTTAGAATATAAGAAACGCACAGTGTAGTGCATAGTATATGAGTGAGTTGCACTGAAAAACTTAGAATATAAGAAACGCACATTGTAGTACATAGTATATGAGTGAGTTGCACGGAAAAACCTAGAATTTAAGAAACGCACAGTGTAGTACATAGTATATGAGTGAGTTGCACTGAAAAACTTAGAATTTAAGAAACGCACAGTGTAGTACATAGTATATGAGTGAGTTGCACTGAAAAACTTAGCATATAAGAAACGCACAGTGTAGTACATAGTATATGAGTGAGTTGCACTGAAAAACTTAGAATATAAGAAACGCACAGTGTAGTACATAGTATATGAGTGAGTTGCACTGAAAAACTTAGAATATAAGAAACGCACAGTGTAGTACATAGTATATGAGTGAGTTGCACTGAAAAACTTAGAATATAAGAAACGCACAGTGTAGTACATAGTATATGAGTGAGTTGCACTGAAAAACTTAGAATATAAGAAACGCACAGTGTAGTACATAGTATATGAGTGAGTTGCACTGAAAAACTTAGAATATAAGAAACGCACAGTGTAGTACATAGTATATGAGTGAGTTGCACTGAAAAACTTAGAATTTACTGAAAAACCCGCATTACACGAAATGCACAGTGTAGTACATAGTATATGAGTGAGTTGCACTGAAAAACTTAGAATATAAGAAACGCACAGTGTAGTACATAGTATATGAGTGAGTTGCACTGAAAAACTTAGAATATAAGAAACGCACAGTGTAGTACATAGTATATGAGTGAGTTGCACTGAAAAACTTAGAATATAAGAAACGCACATTGTAGTACATAGTATATGAGTGAGTTGCACTGAAAAACTTAGAATATAAGAAAGGCACATTGTAGTACATAGTATATGAGTGAGTTGCACTGAAAAACCTAGAATTTAAGAAACGCACAGTGTAGTACATAGTATATGAGTGAGTTGCACTGAAAAACTTAGAATTTAAGAAACGCACAGTGTAGTACATAGTATATGAGTGAGTTGCACTGAAAAACTTAGAATATAAGAAACGCACAGTGTAGTACATAGTATATGAGTGAGTTGCACTGAAAAACTTAGAATATAAGAAACGCACAGTGTAGTACATAGTATATGAGTGAGTTGCACTGAAAAACTTAGAATATAAGAAACGCACAGTGTAGTACATAGTATATGAGTGAGTTGCACTGAAAAACTTAGAATATAAGAAACGCACAGTGTAGTACATAGTATATGAGTGAGTTGCACTGAAAAACTTAGAATATAAGAAACGCACAGTGTAGTACATAGTATATGAGTGAGTTGCGATGAAAAACTTAGAATATAAGAAACGCACAGTGTAGTACATAGTATATGAGTGAGTTGCACTGAAAAACTTAGAATATAAGAAACGCACAGTGTAGTACATAGTAAATGAGTGAGTTGCACTGAAAAACTTAGAATATAAGAAACGCACAGTGTAGTACATAGTATATGAGTGAGTTGCACTGAAAAACTTAGAATATAAGAAACGCACAGTGTAGTACATAGTATATGAGTGAGTTGCACTGAAAAACTTAGAATATAAGAAACGCACAGTGTAGTACATAGTATATGAGTGAGTTGCACTGAAAAACCTAGAATTTAAGAAACGCACAGTGTAGTACATAGTATATGAGTGAGTTGCACTGAAAAACTTAGAATTTAAGAAACGCACAGTGTAGTACATAGTATATGAGTGAGTTGCACTGAAAAACTTAGAATATAAGAAACGCACAGTGTAGTACATAGTATATGAGTGAGTTGCACTGAAAAAATTAGAATATAAGAAACGCACAGTGTAGTACATAGTATATGAGTGAGTTGCACTGAAAAACTTAGAATATAAGAAACGCACAGTGTAGTACATAGTATATGAGTGAGTTGCACTGAAAAACTTAGAATATAAGAAACGCACAGTGTAGTACATAGTATATGAGTGAGTTGCACTGAAAAACTTAGAATATAAGAAACGCACAGTGTAGTACATAGTATATGAGTGAGTTGCACTGAAAAACTTAGAATTTACTGAAAAATCCGCATTACACGAAATGCACAGTGTAATACATAGTATATGAGTGAGTTGCACTGAAAAACTTAGAATATAAGAAACGCACAGTGTAGTACATAGTATATGAGTGAGTTGCACTGAAAAACTTAGAATATAAGAAACGCACAGTGTAGTACATAGTATATGAGTGAGTTGCACTGAAAAACTTAGAATATAAGAAACGCACAGTGTAGTACATAGTATATGAGTGAGTTGCACTGAAAAACTTAGAATTTACTGAAAAACCCGCATTACACGAAATGCACAGTGTAGTACATAGTATATGAGTGAGTTGCACTGAAAAACTTAGAATATAAGAAACGCACAGTGTAGTACATAGTATATGAGTGAGTTGCACTGAAAAACTTAGAATATAAGAAACGCACAGTGTAGTACATAGTATATGAGTGAGTTGCACTGAAAAACTTAGAATATAAGAAACGCACATTGTAGTACATAGTATATGAGTGAGTTGCACTGAAAAACTTAGAATATAAGAAAGGCACATTGTAGTACATAGTATATGAGTGAGTTGCACTGAAAAACCTAGAATTTAAGAAACGCACAGTGTAGTACATAGTATATGAGTGAGTTGCACTGAAAAACTTAGAATTTAAGAAACGCACAGTGTAGTACATAGTATATGAGTGAGTTGCACTGAAAAACTTAGAATATAAGAAACGCACAGTGTAGTACATAGTATATGAGTGAGTTGCACTGAAAAACTTAGAATATAAGAAACGCACAGTGTAGTACATAGTATATGAGTGAGTTGCACTGAAAAACTTAGAATATAAGAAACGCACAGTGTAGTACATAGTATATGAGTGAGTTGCACTGAAAAACTTAGAATATAAGAAACGCACAGTGTAGTACATAGTATATGAGTGAGTTGCACTGAAAAACTTAGAATATAAGAAACGCACAGTGTAGTACATAGTATATGAGTGAGTTGCGATGAAAAACTTAGAATATAAGAAACGCACAGTGTAGTACATAGTATATGAGTGAGTTGCGATGAAAAACTTAGAATATAAGAAACGCACAGTGTAGTACATAGTATATGAGTGAGTTGCACTGAAAAACTTAGAATATAAGAAACGCACAGTGTAGTACATAGTAAATGAGTGAGTTGCACTGAAAAACTTAGAATATAAGAAACGCACAGTGTAGTACATAGTATATGAGTGAGTTGCACTGAAAAACTTAGAATATAAGAAACGCACAGTGTAGTACATAGTATATGAGTGAGTTGCACTGAAAAACCTAGAATTTAAGAAACGCACAGTGTAGTACATAGTATATGAGTGAGTTGCACTGAAAAACTTAGAATTTAAGAAACGCACAGTGTAGTACATAGTATATGAGTGAGTTGCACTGAAAAACTTAGAATATAAGAAACGCACAGTGTAGTACATAGTATATGAGTGAGTTGCACTGAAAAAATTAGAATATAAGAAACGCACAGTGTAGTACATAGTATATGAGTGAGTTGCACTGAAAAACTTAGAATATAAGAAACGCACAGTGTAGTACATAGTATATGAGTGAGTTGCACTGAAAAACTTAGAATATAAGAAACGCACAGTGTAGTACATAGTATATGAGTGAGTTGCACTGAAAAACTTAGAATATAAGAAACGCACAGTGTAGTACATAGTATATGAGTGAGTTGCACTGAAAAACTTAGAATTTACTGAAAAATCCGCATTACACGAAATGCACAGTGTAGTACATAGTATATGAGTGAGTTGCACTGAAAAACTTAGAATATAAGAAACGCACAGTGTAGTACATAGTATATGAGTGAGTTGCACTGAAAAACTTAGAATATAAGAAACGCACAGTGTAGTACATAGTATATGAGTGAGTTGCACTGAAAAACTTAGAATATAAGAAACGCACAGTGTAGTACATAGTATATGAGTGAGTTGCACTGAAAAACTTAGAATATAAGAAACGCACATTGTAGTACATAGTATATGAGTGAGTTGCACTGAAAAACTTAGAATATAAGAAAGGCACATTGTAGTACATAGTATATGAGTGAGTTGCACTGAAAAACCTAGAATTTAAGAAACGCACAGTGTAGTACATAGTATATGAGTGAGTTGCACTGAAAAACTTAGAATTTAAGAAACGCACAGTGTAGTACATAGTATATGAGTGAGTTGCACTGAAAAACTTAGAATATAAGAAACGCACAGTGTAGTACATAGTATATGAGTGAGTTGCACTGAAAAACTTAGAATATAAGAAACGCACAGTGTAGTACATAGTATATGAGTGAGTTGCACTGAAAAACTTAGAATATAAGAAACGCACAGTGTAGTACATAGTATATGAGTGAGTTGCACTGAAAAACTTAGAATATAAGAAACGCACAGTGTAGTACATAGTATATGAGTGAGTTGCGATGAAAAACTTAGAATATAAGAAACGCACAGTGTAGTACATAGTATATGAGTGAGTTGCGATGAAAAACTTAGAATATAAGAAACGCACAGTGTAGTACATAGTATATGAGTGAGTTGCACTGAAAAACTTAGAATATAAGAAACGCACAGTGTAGTACATAGTAAATGAGTGAGTTGCACTGAAAAACTTAGAATATAAGAAACGCACAGTGTAGTACATAGTATATGAGTGAGTTGCACTGAAAAACTTAGAATATAAGAAACGCACAGTGTAGTACATAGTATATGAGTGAGTTGCACTGAAAAACCTAGAATTTAAGAAACGCACAGTGTAGTACATAGTATATGAGTGAGTTGCACTGAAAAACTTAGAATTTAAGAAACGCACAGTGTAGTACATAGTATATGAGTGAGTTGCACTGAAAAACTTAGAATATAAGAAACGCACAGTGTAGTACATAGTATATGAGTGAGTTGCACTGAAAAAATTAGAATATAAGAAACGCACAGTGTAGTACATAGTATATGAGTGAGTTGCACTGAAAAACTTAGAATATAAGAAACGCACAGTGTAGTACATAGTATATGAGTGAGTTGCACTGAAAAACTTAGAATATAAGAAACGCACAGTGTAGTACATAGTATATGAGTGAGTTGCACTGAAAAACTTAGAATATAAGAAACGCACAGTGTAGTACATAGTATATGAGTGAGTTGCACTGAAAAACTTAGAATTTACTGAAAAATCCGCATTACACGAAATGCACAGTGTAGTACATAGTATATGAGTGAGTTGCACTGAAAAACTTAGAATATAAGAAACGCACAGTGTAGTACATAGTATATGAGTGAGTTGCACTGAAAAACTTAGAATATAAGAAACGCACAGTGTAGTACATAGTATATGAGTGAGTTGCACTGAAAAACTTAGAATATAAGAAACGCACAGTGTAGTACATAGTATATGAGTGAGTTGCACTGAAAAACTTAGAATTTACTGAAAAACCCGCATTACACGAAATGCACAGTGTAGTACATAGTATATGAGTGAGTTGCACTGAAAAACTTAGAATATAAGAAACGCACAGTGTAGTACATAGTATATGAGTGAGTTGCACTGAAAAACTTAGAATATAAGAAACGCACAGTGTAGTACATAGTATATGAGTGAGTTGCACTGAAAAACTTAGAATATAAGAAACGCACATTGTAGTACATAGTATATGAGTGAGTTGCACTGAAAAACTTAGAATATAAGAAAGGCACATTGTAGTACATAGTATATGAGTGAGTTGCACTGAAAAACCTAGAATTTAAGAAACGCACAGTGTAGTACATAGTATATGAGTGAGTTGCACTGAAAAACTTAGAATTTAAGAAACGCACAGTGTAGTACATAGTATATGAGTGAGTTGCACTGAAAAACTTAGAATATAAGAAACGCACAGTGTAGTACATAGTATATGAGTGAGTTGCACTGAAAAACTTAGAATATAAGAAACGCACAGTGTAGTACATAGTATATGAGTGAGTTGCACTGAAAAACTTAGAATATAAGAAACGCACAGTGTAGTACATAGTATATGAGTGAGTTGCACTGAAAAACTTAGAATATAAGAAACGCACAGTGTAGTACATAGTATATGAGTGAGTTGCACTGAAAAACTTAGAATATAAGAAACGCACAGTGTAGTACATAGTATATGAGTGAGTTGCGATGAAAAACTTAGAATATAAGAAACGCACAGTGTAGTACATAGTATATGAGTGAGTTGCGATGAAAAACTTAGAATATAAGAAACGCACAGTGTAGTACATAGTATATGAGTGAGTTGCACTGAAAAACTTAGAATATAAGAAACGCACAGTGTAGTACATAGTAAATGAGTGAGTTGCACTGAAAAACTTAGAATATAAGAAACGCACAGTGTAGTACATAGTATATGAGTGAGTTGCACTGAAAAACTTAGAATATAAGAAACGCACAGTGTAGTACATAGTATATGAGTGAGTTGCACTGAAAAACTTAGAATATAAGAAACGCACAGTGTAGTACATAGTATATGAGTGAGTTGCACTGAAAAACCTAGAATTTAAGAAACGCACAGTGTAGTACATAGTATATGAGTGAGTTGCACTGAAAAACTTAGAATTTAAGAAACGCACAGTGTAGTACATAGTATATGAGTGAGTTGCACTGAAAAACTTAGAATATAAGAAACGCACAGTGTAGTACATAGTATATGAGTGAGTTGCACTGAAAAAATTAGAATATAAGAAACGCACAGTGTAGTACATAGTATATGAGTGAGTTGCACTGAAAAACTTAGAATATAAGAAACGCACAGTGTAGTACATAGTATATGAGTGAGTTGCACTGAAAAACTTAGAATATAAGAAACGCACAGTGTAGTACATAGTATATGAGTGAGTTGCACTGAGAAACTTAGAATATAAGAAACGCACAGTGTAGTACATAGTATATGAGTGAGTTGCACTGAAAAACTTAGAATTTACTGAAAAATCCGCATTACACGAAATGCACAGTGTAGTACATAGTATATGAGTGAGTTGCACTGAAAAACTTAGAATATAAGAAACGCACAGTGTAGTACATAGTATATGAGTGAGTTGCACTGAAAAACTTAGAATATAAGAAACGCACAGTGTAGTACATAGTATATGAGTGAGTTGCACTGAAAAACATAGAATATAAGAAACGCACAGTGTAGTACATAGTATATGAGTGAGTTGCACTGAAAAACTTAGAATATAAGAAACGCACAGTGTAGTACATAGTATATGAGTGAGTTGCACTGAAAAACTTAGAATATAAGAAACGCACAGTGTAGTACATAGTATATGAGTGAGTTGCACTGAAAAACATAGAATATAAGAAACGCACAGTGTAGTACATAGTATATGAGTGAGTTGCACTGAAAAACTTAGAATATAAGAAACGCACAGTGTAGTACATAGTATATGAGTGAGTTGCACTGAAAAACTTAGAATATAAGAAACGCACAGTGTAGTACATAGTATATGAGTGAGTTGCACTGAAAAAATTATAATATAAGAAACGCACAGTGTAGTACATAGTATATGAGTGAGTTGCACTGAAAAACTTAGAATATAAGAAACGCACAGTGTAGTACATAGTATATGAGTGAGTTGCACTGAAAAACTTAGAATTTAAGAAACGCACAGTGTAGTACATAGTATATGAGTGAGTTGCACTGAAAAACTTAGAATATAAGAAACGCACAGTGTAGTACAAAGTATATGAGTGAGTTGCACTGAAAAACTTAGAATATAAGAAACGCACAGTGTAGTACATAGTATATGAGTGAGTTGCACTGAAAAACTTAGAATATAAGAAACGCACAGTGTAGTACATAGTATATGAGTGAGTTGCACTGAAAAACTTAGAATTTACTGAAAAACCCGCATTACACGAAATGCACAGTGTAGTACATAGTATATGAGTGAGTTGCACTGAAAAACTTAGAATATAAGAAACGCACAGTGTAGTACATAGTATATGAGTGAGTTGCACTGAAAAACTTAGAATATAAGAAACGCACAGTGTAGTACATAGTATATGAGTGAGTTGCACTGAAAAACATAGAATATAAGAAACGCACAGTGTAGTACATAGTATATGAGTGAGTTGCACTGAAAAACTTAGAATATAAGAAACGCACAGTGTAGTACATAGTATATGAGTGAGTTGCACTGAAAAACTTAGAATATAAGAAACGCACAGTGTAGTACATAGTATATGAGTGAGTTGCACTGAAAAACTTAGAATATAAGAAACGCACAGTGTAGTACATAGTATATGAGTGAGTTGCACTGAAAAACTTAGAATATAAGAAACGCACAGTGTAGTACATAGTATATGAGTGAGTTGCACTGAAAAACTCAGAATATAAGAAACGCACAGTGTAGTACATAGTATATGAGTGAGTTGCACTGAAAAACTTAGAATATAAGAAACGCACAGTGTAGTACATAGTATATGAGTGAGTTGCACTGAAAAACTTAGAATTTAAGAAACGCACAGTGTAGTACATAGTATATGAGTGAGTTGCACTGAAAAACTTAGAATATAAGAAACGCACAGTGTAGTACAAAGTATATGAGTGAGTTGCACTGAAAAACTTAGAATATAAGAAACGCACAGTGTAGTACATAGTATATGAGTGAGTTGCACTGAAAAACTTAGAATATAAGAAACGCACAGTGTAGTACATAGTATATGAGTGAGTTGTACTGAAAAACTTAGAATTTACTGAAAAACCCGCATTACACGAAATGCACAGTGTAGTACATAGTATATGAGTGAGTTGCACTGAAAAACTTAGAATATAAGAAACGCACAGTGTAGTACATAGTATATGAGTGAGTTGCACTGAAAAACTTAGAATATAAGAAACGCACAGTGTAGTACATAGTATATGAGTGAGTTGCACTGAAAAACTTAGAATATAAGAAACGCACATTGTAGTACATAGTATATGAGTGAGTTGCACGGAAAAACCTGGAATTTAAGAAACGCACAGTGTAGTACATAGTATATGAGTGAGTTGCACTGAAAAACTTCGAATTTAAGAAACGCACAGTGTAGTACATAGTATATGAGTGAGTTGCACTGAAAAACTTAGAATATAAGAAACGCACAGTGTAGTACATAGTATATGAGTGAGTTGCACTGAAAAACTTAGAATATAAGAAACGCACAGTGTAGTACATAGTATATGAGTGAGTTGCACTGAAAAACTTAGAATATAAGAAACGCACAGTGTAGTACATAGTATATGAGTGAGTTGCACTGAAAAACTTAGAATATAAGAAACACACAGTGTAGTACATAGTATATGAGTGAGTTGCACTGAAAAACTTAGAATATAAGAAACGCACAGTGTAGTACATAGTATATGAGTGAGTTGCACTGAAAAACTTAGAATATAAGAAACGCACAGTGTAGTACATAGTATATGAGTGAGTTGCGATGAAAAACTTAGAATATAAGAAACGCACAGTGTAGTACATAGTATATGAGTGAGTTGCACTGAAAAACTTAGAATTTAAGAAACGCACAGTGTAGTACATAGTATATGAGTGAGTTGCACTGAAAAACTTAGAATATAAGAAACGCACAGTGTAGTACAAAGTATATGAGTGAGTTGCACTGAAAAACTTAGAATATAAGAAACGCACAGTGTAGTACATAGTATATGAGTGAGTTGCACTGAAAAACTTAGAATATAAGAAACGCACAGTGTAGTACATAGTATATGAGTGAGTTGCACTGAAAAACTTAGAATTTACTGAAAAACCCGCATTACACGAAATGCACAGTGTAGTACATAGTATATGAGTGAGTTGCACTGAAAAACTTAGAATATAAGAAACGCACAGTGTAGTACATAGTATATGAGTGAGTTGCACTGAAAAACTTAGAATATAAGAAACGCACAGTGTAGTACATAGTATATGAGTGAGTTGCACTGAAAAACTTAGAATATAAGAAACGCACAGTGTAGTACATAGTATATGAGTGAGTTGCACTGAAAAACTTAGAATATAAGAAACGCACAGTGTAGTACATAGTATATGAGTGAGTTGCACTGAAAAACTTCGAATTTAAGAAACGCACAGTGTAGTACATAGTATATGAGTGAGTTGCACTGAAAAACTTAGAATATAAGAAACGCACAGGGTAGTACATAGTATATGAGTGAGTTGCACTGAAAAACTTAGAATATAAGAAACGCACAGTGTAGTACATAGTATATGAGTGAGTTGCACTGAAAAACTTAGAATATAAGAAACGCACAGTGTAGTACATAGTATATGAGTGAGTTGCACTGAAAAACTTAGAATATAAGAAACGCACAGTGTAGTACATAGTATATGAGTGAGTTGCACTGAAAAACTTAGAATATAAGAAACGCACAGTGTAGTACATAGTATATGAGTGAGTTGCACTGAAAAACTTAGAATATAAGAAACGCACAGTGTAGTACATAGTATATGAGTGAGTTGCGATGAAAAACTTAGAATATAAGAAACGCACAGTGTAGTACATAGTATATGAGTGAGTTGCACTGAAAAACTTAGAATATAAGAAACGCACAGTGTAGTACATAGTAAATGAGTGAGTTGCACTGAAAAACTTAGAATATAAGAAACGCACAGTGTAGTACATAGTATATGAGTGAGTTGCACTGAAAAACTTAGAATATAAGAAACGCACAGTGTAGTACATAGTATATGAGTGAGTTGCACTGAAAAACTTAGAATATAAGAAACGCACAGTGTAGTACATAGTATATGAGTGAGTTGCACTGAAAAACTTAGAATTTAAGAAACGCACAGTGTAGTACATAGTATATGAGTGAGTTGCACTGAAAAACTTAGAATATAAGAAACGCACAGTGTAGTACATAGTATATGAGTGAGTTGCACTGAAAAACTTAGAATATAAGAAACGCACAGTGTAGTACATAGTATATGAGTGAGTTGCACTGAAAAACTTAGAATATAAGAAACGCACATTGTAGTACATAGTATATGAGTGAGTTGCACGGAAAAACCTAGAATTTAAGAAACGCACAGTGTAGTACATAGTATATGAGTGAGTTGCACTGAAAAACTTAGAATTTAAGAAACGCACAGTGTAGTACATAGTATATGAGTGAGTTGCACTGAAAAACTTAGCATATAAGAAACGCACAGTGTAGTACATAGTATATGAGTGAGTTGCACTGAAAAACTTAGAATATAAGAAACGCACAGTGTAGTACATAGTATATGAGTGAGTTGCACTGAAAAACTTAGAATATAAGAAACGCACAGTGTAGTACATAGTATATGAGTGAGTTGCACTGAAAAACTTAGAATATAAGAAACGCACAGTGTAGTACATAGTATATGAGTGAGTTGCACTGAAAAACTTAGAATATAAGAAACGCACAGTGTAGTACATAGTATATGAGTGAGTTGCACTGAAAAACTTAGAATATAAGAAACGCACAGTGTAGTACATAGTATATGAGTGAGTCGCACTGAAAAACTTAGAATTTACTGAAAAACCCGCATTACACGAAATGCACAGTGTAGTACATAGTATATGAGTGAGTTGCACTGAAAAACTTAGAATATAAGAAACGCACAGTGTAGTACATAGTATATGAGTGAGTTGCACTGAAAAACTTAGAATATAAGAAACGCACAGTGTAGTACATAGTATATGAGTGAGTTGCACTGAAAAACTTAGAATATAAGAAAGGCACATTGTAGTACATAGTATATGAGTGAGTTGCACTGAAAAACCTAGAATTTAAGAAACGCACAGTGTAGTACATAGTATATGAGTGAGTTGCACTGAAAAACTTAGAATTTAAGAAACGCACAGTGTAGTACATAGTATATGAGTGAGTTGCACTGAAAAACTTAGAATATAAGAAACGCACAGTGTAGTACATAGTATATGAGTGAGTTGCACTGAAAAACTTAGAATATAAGAAACGCACAGTGTAGTACATAGTATATGAGTGAGTTGCACTGAAAAACTTAGAATATAAGAAACGCACAGTGTAGTACATAGTATATGAGTGAGTTGCACTGAAAAACTTAGAATATAAGAAACGCACAGTGTAGTACATAGTATATGAGTGAGTTGCACTGAAAAACTTAGAATATAAGAAACGCACAGTGTAGTACATAGTATATGAGTGAGTTGCACTGAAAAACTTAGAATATAAGAAACGCACAGTGTAGTACATAGTATATGAGTGAGTTGCGATGAAAAACTTAGAATATAAGAAACGCACAGTGTAGTACATAGTATATGAGTGAGTTGCACTGAAAAACTTAGAATATAAGAAACGCACAGTGTAGTACATAGTAAATGAGTGAGTTGCACTGAAAAACTTAGAATATAAGAAACGCACAGTGTAGTACATAGTATATGAGTGAGTTGCACTGAAAAACTTAGAATATAAGAAACGCACAGTGTAGTACATAGTATATGAGTGAGTTGCACTGAAAAACTTAGAATATAAGAAACGCACAGTGTAGTACATAGTATATGAGTGAGTTGCACTGAAAAACCTAGAATTTAAGAAACGCACAGTGTAGTACATAGTATATGAGTGAGTTGCACTGAAAAACTTAGAATTTAAGAAACGCACAGTGTAGTACATAGTATATGAGTGAGTTGCACTGAAAAACTTAGAATATAAGAAACGCACAGTGTAGTACATAGTATATGAGTGAGTTGCACTGAAAAACTTAGAATATAAGAAACGCACAGTGTAGTACATAGTATATGAGTGAGTTGCACTGAAAAACTTAGAATATAAGAAACGCACAGTGTAGTACATAGTATATGAGTGAGTTGCACTGAAAAACTTAGAATATAAGAAACGCACAGTGTAGTACATAGTATATGAGTGAGTTGCACTGAAAAACTTAGAATATAAGAAACGCACAGTGTAGTACATAGTATATGAGTGAGTTGCACTGAAAAACTTAGAATTTACTGAAAAATCGGCATTACACGAAATGCACAGTGTAGTACATAGTATATGAGTGAGTTGCACTGAAAAACTTAGAATATAAGAAACGCACAGTGTAGTACATAGTATATGAGTGAGTTGCACTGAAAAACTTAGAATATAAGAAACGCACAGTGTAGTACATAGTATATGAGTGAGTTGCACTGAAAAACTTAGAATATAAGAAACGCACAGTGTAGTACATAGTATATGAGTGAGTTGCACTGAAAAACATAGAATATAAGAAACGCACAGTGTAGTACATAGTATATGAGTGAGTTGCACTGAAAAACTTAGAATATAAGAAACGCACAGTGTAGTACATAGTATATGAGTGAGTTGCACTGAAAAACTTAGAATATAAGAAACGCACAGTGTAGTACATAGTATATGAGTGAGTTGCACTGAAAAACTTAGAATATAAGAAACGCACAGTGTAGTACATAGTATATGAGTGATTTGCACTGAAAAACTTAGAATATAAGAAACGCACAGTGTAGTACATAGTATATGAGTGAGTTGCACTGAAAAACTTAGAATATAAGAAACGCACAGTGTAGTACATAGTATATGAGTGAGTTGCACTGAAAAACTTAGAATATAAGAAACGCACAGTGTAGTACATAGTATATGAGTGAGTTGCACTGAAAAACTCAGAATATAAGAAACGCACAGTGTAGTACATAGTATATGAGTGAGTTGCACTGAAAAACTTAGAATATAAGAAACGCACAGTGTAGTACATAGTATATGAGTGAGTTGCACTGAAAAACTTAGAATTTAAGAAACGCACAGTGTAGTACATAGTATATGAGTGAGTTGCACTGAAAAACTTAGAATATAAGAAACGCACAGTGTAGTACAAAGTATATGAGTGAGTTGCACTGAAAAACTTAGAATATAAGAAACGCACAGTGTAGTACATAGTATATGAGTGAGTTGCACTGAAAAGCTTAGAATATAAGAAACGCACAGTGTAGTACATAGTATATGAGTGAGTTGCACTGAAAAACTTAGAATTTACTGAAAAACCCGCATTACACGAAATGCACAGTGTAGTACATAGTATATGAGTGAGTTGCACTGAAAAACTTAGAATATAAGAAACGCACAGTGTAGTACATAGTATATGAGTGAGTTGCACGGAAAAACCTGGAATTTAAGAAACGCACAGTGTAGTACATAGTATATGAGTGAGTTGCACTGAAAAACTTCGAATTTAAGAAACGCACAGTGTAGTACATAGTATATGAGTGAGTTGCACTGAAAAACTTAGAATATAAGAAACGCACAGTGTAGTACATAGTATATGAGTGAGTTGCACTGAAAAACTTAGAATATAAGAAACGCACAGTGTAGTACATTGTATATGAGTGATTTTCACTGAAAAACTTAGAATATAAGAAACGCACAGTGTAGTACATAGTATATGAGTGAGTTGCACTGAAAAATTTAGAATATAAGAAACGCACAGTGTAGTACATAGTATATGAGTGAGTTGCCCTGAAAAACTTAGAATTTACTGAAAAACCCGCATTACACGAAATGCACAGTGTAGTACATAGTATATGAGTGAGTTGCACTGAAAAACTTAGAATATAAGAAACGCACAGTGTAGTACATAGTATATGAGTGAGTTGCAGTGAAAAACTTAGAATATAAGAAACGCACAGTGTAGTACATAGTATATGAGTGAGTTGCACTGAAAAACTTAGAATATAAGAAACGCACAGTGTAGTACATAGTATATGAGTGAGTTGCACTGAAAAACTTAGAATATAAGAAACGCACAGTGTAGTACATAGTATATGAGTGATTTGCACTGAAAAACTTAGAATATAAGAAACGCACAGTGTAGTACATAGTATATGAGTGAGTTGCACTGAAAAACTTAGAATATAAGAAACGCACAGTGTAGTACATAGTATATGAGTGAGTTGCACTCAAAAACTTAGAATATAAGAAACGCACAGTGTAGTACATAGTATATGAGTGAGTTGCACTGAAAAACTTAGAATATAAGAAACGCACAGTGTAGTACATAGTATATGAGTGAGTTGCACTGAAAAACTTAGAATATAAGAAACGCACAGTGTAGTACATAGTATATGAGTGAGTTGCACTGAAAAACTTAGAATATAAGAAACGCACAGTGTAGTACATAGTATATGAGTGAGTTGCACTGAAAAACTTAGAATATAAGAAACGCACAGTGTAGTACATAGTATATGAGTGAGTTGCACTGAAAAACTTAGAATATAAGAAACGCACAGTGTAGTACATAGTATATGAGTGAGTTGCACTGAAAAACTTAGAATTTAAGAAACGCACAGTGTAGTACATAGTATATGAGTGAGTTGCACTGAAAAACTTAGAATATAAGAAACGCACAGTGTAGTACATAGTATATGAGTGAGTTGCACTGAAAAACTTAGAATATAAGAAACGCACAGTGTAGTACATAGTATATGAGTGAGTTGCACTGAAAAACTTAGAATATAAGAAACGCACATTGTAGTACATAGTATATGAGTGAGTTGCACGGAAAAACCTAGAATTTAAGAAACGCACAGTGTAGTACATAGTATATGAGTGAGTTGCACTGAAAAACTTAGAATTTAAGAAACGCACAGTGTAGTACATAGTATATGAGTGAGTTGCACTGAAAAACTTAGCATATAAGAAACGCACACTGTAGTACATAGTATATGAGTGAGTTGCACTGAAAAACTTAGAATATAAGAAACGCACAGTGTAGTACATAGTATATGAGTGAGTTGCACTGAAAAACTTAGAATATAAGAAACGCACAGTGTAGTACATAGTATATGAGTGAGTTGCACTGAAAAACTTAGAATATAAGAAACGCACAGTGTAGTACATAGTATATGAGTGAGTTGCACTGAAAAACTTAGAATATAAGAAACGCACAGTGTAGTACATAGTATATGAGTGAGTTGCACTGAAAAACTTAGAATATAAGAAACGCACAGTGTAGTACATAGTATATGAGTGAGTTGCACTGAAAAACTTAGAATTTACTGAAAAACCCGCATTACACGAAATGCACAGTGTAGTACATAGTATATGAGTGAGTTGCACTGAAAAACTTAGAATATAAGAAACGCATAGTGTAGTACATAGTATATGAGTGAGTTGCACTGAAAAACTTAGAATATAAGAAACGCACAGTGTAGTACATAGTATATGAGTGAGTTGCACTGAAAAACTTAGAATATAAGAAACGCACATTGTAGTACATAGTATATGAGTGAGTTGCACTGAAAAACTTAGAATATAAGAAAGGCACATTGTAGTACATAGTATATGAGTGAGTTGCACTGAAAAACCTAGAATTTAAGAAACGCACAGTGTAGTACATAGTATATGAGTGAGTTGCACTGAAAAACTTAGAATTTAAGAAACGCACAGTGTAGTACATAGTATATGAGTGAGTTGCACTGAAAAACTTAGAATATAAGAAACGCACAGTGTAGTACATAGTATATGAGTGAGGTGCACTGAAAAACTTAGAATATAAGAAACGCACAGTGTAGTACATAGTATATGAGTGAGTTGCACTGAAAAACTTAGAATATAAGAAACGCACAGTGTAGTACATAGTATATGAGTGAGTTGCACTGAAAAACTTAGAATATAAGAAACGCACAGTGTAGTACATAGTATATGAGTGAGTTGCGATGAAAAACTTAGAATATAAGAAACGCACAGTGTAGTACATAGTATATGAGTGAGTTGCGATGAAAAACTTAGAATATAAGAAACGCACAGTGTAGTACATAGTATATGAGTGAGTTGCACTGAAAAACTGAGAATATAAGAAACGCACAGTGTAGTACATAGTAAATGAGTGAGTTGCACTGAAAAACTTAGAATATAAGAAACGCACAGTGTAGTACATAGTATATGAGTGAGTTGCACTGAAAAACTTAGAATATAAGAAACGCACAGTGTAGTACATAGTATATGAGTGAGTTGCACTGAAAAACTTAGAATATAAGAAACGCACAGTGTAGTACATAGTATATGAGTGAGTTGCACTGAAAAACCTAGAATTTAAGAAACGCACAGTGTAGTACATAGTATATGAGTGAGTTGCACTGAAAAACTTAGAATTTAAGAAACGCACAGTGTAGTACATAGTATATGAGTGAGTTGCACTGAAAAACTTAGAATATAAGAAACGCACAGTGTAGTACATAGTATATGAGTGAGTTGCACTGAAAAAATTAGAATATAAGAAACGCACAGTGTAGTACATAGTATATGAGTGAGTTGCACTGAAAAACTTAGAATATAAGAAACGCACAGTGTAGTACATAGTATATGAGTGAGTTGCACTGAAAAACTTAGAATATAAGAAACGCACAGTGTAGTACATAGTATATGAGTGAGTTGCACTGAAAAACTTAGAATATAAGAAACGCACAGTGTAGTACATAGTATATGAGTGAGTTGCACTGAAAAACTTAGAATTTACTGAAAAATCCGCATTACACGAAATGCACAGTGTAGTACATAGTATATGAGTGAGTTGCACTGAAAAACTTAGAATATAAGAAACGCACAGTGTAGTACATAGTATATGAGTGAGTTGCACTGAAAAACTTAGAATATAAGAAACGCACAGTGTAGTACATAGTATATGAGTGAGTTGCACTGAAAAACTTAGAATATAAGAAACGCACAGTGTAGTACATAGTATATGAGTGAGTTGCACTGAAAAACATAGAATATAAGAAACGCACAGTGTAGTACATAGTATATGAGTGAGTTGCACTGAAAAACTTAGAATATAAGAAACGCACAGTGTAGTACATAGTATATGAGTGAGTTGCACTGAAAAACTTAGAATATAAGAAACGCACAGTGTAGTACATAGTATATGAGTGAGTTGCACTGAAAAAATTAGAATATAAGAAACGCACAGTGTAGTACATAGTATATGAGTGAGTTGCACTGAAAAACTTAGAATATAAGAAACGCACAGTGTAGTACATAGTATATGAGTGAGTTGCACTGAAAAACTTAGAATATAAGAAACGCACAGTGTAGTACATAGTATATGAGTGAGTTGCACTGAAAAACTCAGAATATAAGAAACGCACAGTGTAGTACATAGTATATGAGTGAGTTGCACTGAAAAACTTAGAATATAAGAAACGCACAGTGTAGTACATAGTATATGAGTGAGTTGCACTGAAAAACTTAGAATTTACTGAAAAACCCGCATTACACGAAATGCACAGTGTAGTACATAGTATATGAGTGAGTTGCACTGAAAAACTTAGAATATAAGAAACGCACAGTGTAGTACATAGTATATGAGTGAGTTGCACTGAAAAACTTAGAATATAAGAAACGCACAGTGTAGTACATAGTATATGAGTGAGTTGCACTGAAAAACTTAGAATATAAGAAACGCACATTGTAGTACATAGTATATGAGTGAGTTGCACGGAAAAACCTGGAATTTAAGAAACGCACAGTGTAGTACATAGTATATGAGTGAGTTGCACTGAAAAACTTCGAATTTAAGAAACGCACAGTGTAGTACATAGTATATGAGTGAGTTGCACTGAAAAACTTAGAATATAAGAAACGCACAGTGTAGTACATAGTATATGAGTGAGTTGCACTGAAAAACTTAGAATATAAGAAACGCACAGTGTAGTACATTGTATATGAGTGATTTTCACTGAAAAACTTAGAATATAAGAAACGCACAGTGTAGTACATAGTATATGAGTGAGTTGCACTGAAAAACTTAGAATATAAGAAACGCACAGTGTAGTACATAGTATATGAGTGAGTTGCACTGAAAAACTTAGAATATAAGAAACGCACAGTGTAGTACATAGTATATGAGTGAGTTGCACTGAAAAACTTAGAATATAAGAAACGCACAGTGTAGTACATAGTATATGAGTGAGTTGCACTGAAAAACCTAGAATTTTAGAAACGCACAGTGTAGTACATAGTATATGAGTGAGTTGCACTGAAAAACTTAGAATTTAAGAAACGCACAGTGTAGTACATAGTATATGAGTGAGTTGCACTGAAAAACTTAGAATATAAGAAACGCACAGTGTAGTACATAGTATATGAGTGAGTTGCACTGAAAAACTTAGAATATAAGAAACGCACAGTGTAGTACATAGTATATGAGTGAGTTGCACTGAAAAACTTAGAATATAAGAAACGCACATTGTAGTACATAGTATATGAGTGAGTTGCACGGAAAAACCTAGAATTTAAGAAACGCACAGTGTAGTACATAGTATATGAGTGAGTTGCACGGAAAAACTTAGAATTTAAGAAACGCACAGTGTAGTACATAGTATATGAGTGAGTTGCACTGAAAAACTTAGCATATAAGAAACGCACAGTGTAGTACATAGTATATGAGTGAGTTGCACTGAAAAACTTAGAATATAAGAAACGCACAGTGTAGTACATAGTATATGAGTGAGTTGCACTGAAAAACTTAGAATATAAGAAACGCACAGTGTAGTACATAGTATATGAGTGAGTTGCACTGAAAAACTTAGAATATAAGAAACGCACAGTGTAGTACATAGTATATGAGTGAGTTGCACTGAAAAACTTAGAATATAAGAAACGCACAGTGTAGTACATAGTATATGAGTGAGTTGCACTGAAAAACTTAGAATATAAGAAACGCACAGTGTAGTACATAGTATATGAGTGAGTTGCACTGAAAAACTTAGAATATAAGAAACGCACAGTGTAGTACATAGTATATGAGTGAGTTGCACTGAAAAACTTAGAATATAAGAAACGCACAGTGTAGTACATAGTATATGAGTGAGTTGCACTGAAAAACTTAGAATATAAGAAACGCACATTGTAGTACATAGTATATGAGTGAGTTGCACTGAAAAACTTAGAATATAAGAAAGGCACATTGTAGTACATAGTATATGAGTGAGTTGCACTGAAAAACCTAGAATTTAAGAAACGCACAGTGTAGTACATAGTATATGAGTGAGTTGCACTGAAAAACTTAGAATTTAAGAAACGCACAGTGTAGTACATAGTATATGAGTGAGTTGCACTGAAAAACTTAGAATATAAGAAACGCACAGTGTAGTACATAGTATATGAGTGAGTTGCACTGAAAAACTTAGAATATAAGAAACGCACAGTGTAGTACATAGTATATGAGTGAGTTGCACTGAAAAACTTAGAATATAAGAAACGCACAGTGTAGTACATAGTATATGAGTGAGTTGCACTGAAAAACTTAGAATATAAGAAACGCACAGTGTAGTACATAGTATATGAGTGAGTTGCACTGAAAAACTTAGAATATAAGAAACGCACAGTGTAGTACATAGTAAATGAGTGAGTTGCACTGAAAAACTTAGAATATAAGAAACGCACAGTGTAGTACATAGTATATGAGTGAGTTGCGATGAAAAACTTAGAATATAAGAAACGCACAGTGTAGTACATAGTATATGAGTGAGTTGCACTGAAAAACCTAGAATTTAAGAAACGCACAGTGTAGTACATAGTATATGAGTGAGTTGCACTGAAAAACTTAGAATTTAAGAAACGCACAGTGTAGTACATAGTATATGAGTGAGTTGCACTGAAAAACTTAGAATATAAGAAACGCACAGTGTAGTACATAGTATATGAGTGAGTTGCACTGAAAAAATTAGAATATAAGAAACGCACAGTGTAGTACATAGTATATGAGTGAGTTGCACTGAAAAACTTAGAATATAAGAAACGCACAGTGTAGTACATAGTATATGAGTGAGTTGCACTGAAAAACTTAGAATATAAGAAACGCACAGTGTAGTACATAGTATATGAGTGAGTTGCACTGAAAAACTTAGAATATAAGAAACGCACAGTGTAGTACATAGTATATGAGTGAGTTGCACTGAAAAACTTAGAATTTACTGAAAAATCCGCATTACACGAAATGCACAGTGTAGTACATAGTATATGAGTGAGTTGCACTGAAAAACTTAGAATATAAGAAACGCACAGTGTAGTACATAGTATATGAGTGAGTTGCACTGAAAAACTTAGAATATAAGAAACGCACAGTGTAGTACATAGTATATGAGTGAGTTGCACTGAAAAACTTAGAATATAAGAAACGCACAGTGTAGTACATAGTATATGAGTGAGTTGCACTGAAAAACATAGAATATAAGAAACGCACAGTGTAGTACATAGTATATGAGTGAGTTGCACTGAAAAACTTAGAATATAAGAAACGCACAGTGTAGTACATAGTATATGAGTGAGTTGCACTGAAAAACTTAGAATATAAGAAACGCACAGTGTAGTACATAGTATATGAGTGAGTTGCACTGAAAAAATTAGAATATAAGAAACGCACAGTGTAGTACATAGTATATGAGTGAGTTGCACTGAAAAACTTAGAATATAAGAAACGCACAGTGTAGTACATAGTATATGAGTGAGTTGCACTGAAAAACTTAGAATATAAGAAACGCACAGTGTAGTACATAGTATATGAGTGAGTTGCACTGAAAAACTTAGAATATAAGAAACGCACAGTGTAGTACATAGTATATGAGTGAGTTGCACTGAAAAACTCAGAATATAAGAAACGCACAGTGTAGTACATAGTATATGAGTGAGTTGCACTGAAAAACTTAGAATATAAGAAACGCACAGTGTAGTACATAGTATATGAGTGAGTTGCACTGAAAAACTTAGAATTTAAGAAACGCACAGTGTAGTACATAGTATATGAGTGAGTTGCACTGAAAAACTTAGAATATAAGAAACGCACAGTGTAGTACAAAGTATATGAGTGAGTTGCACTGAAAAACTTAGAATATAAGAAACGCACAGTGTAGTACATAGTATATGAGTGAGTTGCACTGAAAAACTTAGAATATAAGAAACGCACAGTGTAGTACATAGTATATGAGTGAGTTGCACTGAAAAACTTAGAATGTACTGAAAAACCCGCATTACACGAAATGCACAGTGTAGTACATAGTATATAAGTGAGTTGCACTGAAAAACTTAGAATATAAGAAACGCACAGTGTAGTACATAGTATATGAGTGAGTTGCACTGAAAAACTTAGAATATAAGAAACGCACAGTGTAGTACATAGTATATGAGTGAGTTGCACTGAAAAACTTAGAATATAAGAAACGCACATTGTAGTACATAGTATATGAGTGAGTTGCACGGAAAAACCTGGAATTTAAGAAACGCACAGTGTAGTACATAGTATATGAGTGAGTTGCACTGAAAAACTTCGAATTTAAGAAACGCCCAGTGTAGTACATAGTATATGAGTGAGTTGCACTGAAAAACTTAGAATATAAGAAACGCACAGTGTAGTACATAGTATATGAGTGAGTTGCACTGAAAAACTTAGAATATAAGAAACGCACAGTGTAGTACATTGTATATGAGTGATTTTCACTGAAAAACTTAGAATATAAGAAACGCACAGTGTAGTACATAGTATATGAGTGAGTTGCACTGAAAAATTTAGAATATAAGAAACGCACAGTGTAGTACATAGTATATGAGTGAGTTGCACTGAAAAACTTAGAATTTACTGAAAAACCCGCATTACACGAAATGCACAGTGTAGTACATAGTATATGAGTGAGTTGCACTGAAAAACTTAGAATATAAGAAACGCACAGTGTAGTACATAGTATATGAGTGAGTTGCACTGAAAAACTTAGAATATAAGAAACGCACAGTGTAGTACATAGTATATGAGTGAGTTGCACTGAAAAACTTAGAATATAAGAAACGCACAGTGTAGTACATAGTATATGAGTGAGTTGCACTGAAAAAATTAGAATATAAGAAACGCACAGTGTAGTACATAGTATATGAGTGAGTTGCACTGAAAAACTTAGAATATAAGAAACGCACAGTGTAGTACATAGTATATGAGTGAGTTGCACTGAAAAACTTAGAATATAAGAAACGCACAGTGTAGTACATAGTATATGAGTGAGTTGCACTGAAAAACTTAGAATATAAGAAACGCACAGTGTAGTACATAGTATATGAGTGAGTTGCACTGAAAAACTTAGAATTTACTGAAAAATCCGCATTACACGAAATGCACAGTGTAGTACATAGTATATGAGTGAGTTGCACTGACAAACTTAGAATATAAGAAACGCACAGTGTAGTACATAGTATATGAGTGAGTTGCACTGAAAAACTTAGAATATAAGAAACGCACAGTGTAGTACATAGTATATGAGTGAGTTGCACTGAAAAACTTAGAATATAAGAAACGCACAGTGTAGTACATAGTATATGAGTGAGTTGCACTGAAAAACATAGAATATAAGAAACGCACAGTGTAGTACATAGTATATGAGTGAGTTGCACTGAAAAACTTAGAATATAAGAAACGCACAGTGTAGTACATAGTATATGAGTGAGTTGCACTGAAAAAATTAGAATATAAGAAACGCACAGTGTAGTACATAGTATATGAGTGAGTTGCACTGAAAAAATTAGAATATAAGAAACGCACAGTGTAGTACATAGTATATGAGTGAGTTGCACTGAAAAATTTAGAATATAAGAAACGCACAGTGTAGTACATAGTATATGAGTGAGTTGCACTGAAAAACTTAGAATATAAGAAACGCACAGTGTAGTACATAGTATATGAGTGAGTTGCACTGAAAAACTTAGAATATAAGAAACGCACAGTGTAGTACATAGTATATGAGTGAGTTGCACTGAAAAACTCAGAATATAAGAAACGCACAGTGTAGTACATAGTATATGAGTGAGTTGCACTGAAAAACTTAGAATATAAGAAACGCACAGTGTAGTACATAGTATATGAGTGAGTTGCACTGAAAAACTTAGAATATAAGAAACGCAAAGTGTAGTACATAGTATATGAGTGAGTTGCACTGAAAAACTTAGAATATAAGAAACGCACAGTGTAGTACAAAGTATATGAGTGAGTTGCACTGAAAAACTTAGAATATAAGAAACGCACAGTGTAGTACATAGTATATGAGTGAGTTGCACTGAAAAACTTAGAATATAAGAAACGCACAGTGTAGTACATAGTATATGAGTGAGTTGCACTGAAAAACTTAGAATTTACTGAAAAACCCGCATTACACGAAATGCACAGTGTAGTACATAGTATATGAGTGAGTTGCACTGAAAAACTTAGAATATAAGAAACGCACAGTGTAGTACATAGTATATGAGTGAGTTGCACTGAAAAACTTAGAATATAAGAAACGCACAGTGTAGTACATAGTATATGAGTGAGTTGCACTGAAAAACTTAGAATATAAGAAACGCACATTGTAGTACATAGTATATGAGTGAGTTGCACGGAAAAACCTGGAATTTAAGAAACGCACAGTGTAGTACATAGTATATGAGTGAGTTGCACTGAAAAACTTCGAATTTAAGAAACGCACAGTGTAGTACATAGTATATGAGTGAGTTGCACTGAAAAACTTAGAATATAAGAAACGCACAGTGTAGTACATAGTATATGAGTGAGTTGCACTGAAAAACTTAGAATATAAGAAACGCACAGTGTAGTACATTGTATATGAGAGATTTTCACTGAAAAACTTAGAATATAAGAAACGCACAGTGTAGTACATAGTATATGAGTGAGTTGCACTGAAAAATTTAGAATATAAGAAACGCACAGTGTAGTACATAGTATATGAGTGAGTTGCACTGAAAAACTTAGAATTTACTGAAAAACCCGCATTACACGAAATGCACAGTGTAGTACATAGTATATGAGTGAGTTGCACTGAAAAACTTAGAATATAAGAAACGCACAGTGTAGTACATAGTATATGAGTGAGTTGCACTGAAAAACTTAGAATATAAGAAACGCACAGTGTAGTACATATTATATGAGTGAGTTGCACTGAAAAACTTAGAATATAAGAAACGCACAGTGTAGTACATAGTATATGAGTGAGTTGCACTGAAAAACTTAGAATATAAGAAACGCACAGTGTAGTACATAGTATATGAGTGAGTTGCACTGAAAAACTTAGAATATAAGAAACGCACAGTGTAGTACATAGTATATGAGTGAGTTGCACTGAAAAACTTAGAATATAAGAAACGCACAGTGTAGTACATAGTATATGAGTGAGTTGCACTGAAAAACTTAGAATATAAGAAACGCACAGTGTAGTACATAGTATATGAGTGAGTTGCACTGAAAAACTTAGAATATAAGAAACGCACAGTGTAGTACATAGTATATGAGTGAGTTGCACTGAAAAACTTAGAATATAAGAAACGCACAGTGTAGTACATAGTATATGAGTGAGTTGCACTGAAAAACTTAGAATATAAGAAACGCACAGTGTAGTACATAGTATATGAGTGAGTTGCACTGAAAAACTTAGAATATAAGAAACGCACAGTGTAGTACATAGTATATGAGTGAGTTGCACTGAAAAACTTAGAATTTACTGAAAAACCCGCATTACACGAAATGCACAGTATAGTACATAGTATATGAGTGAGTTGCACTGAAAAACTTAGAATATAAGAAACGCACAGTGTAGTACATAGTATATGAGTGAGTTGCACTGAAAAACTTAGAATATAAGAAACGCACAGTGTAGTACATAGTATATGAGTGAGTTGCACTGAAAAACTTAGAATATAAGAAACGCACAGTGTAGTACATAGTATATGAGTGAGTTGCACTGAAAAACTTAGAATATAAGAAACGCACAGTGTAGTACATAGTATATGAGTGAGTTGCACTGAAAAACTTAGAATATATGAAACGCACAGTGTAGTACATAGTATATGAGTGAGTTGCACTGAAAAACTTAGAATATAAGAAACGCACAGTGTAGTACATAGTATATGAGTGAGTTGCACTGAAAAACTTAGAATATAAGAAAGGCACAGTGTAGTACATAGTATATGAGTGAGTTGCACTGAAAAACTTAGAATATAAGAAACGCACAGTGTAGTACATAGTATATGAGTGAGTTGCACTGAAAAACTTAGAATATAAGAAACGCACAGTGTAGTACATAGTATATGAGTGAGTTGCGATGAAAAACTTAGAATATAAGAAACGCACAGTGTAGTACATAGTATATGAGTGAGTTGCACTGAAAAACTTAGAATATAAGAAACGCACAGTGTAGTACATAGTATATGAGTGAGTTGCACTGAAAAACTTAGAATATAAGAAAGGCACAGTGTAGTACATAGTATATGAGTGAGTTGCACTGAAAAACTTAGAATATAAGAAACGCACAGTGTAGTACATAGTATATGAGTGAGTTGCACTGAAAAAATTAGAATATAAGAAACGCACAGTGTAGTACATAGTATATGAGTGAGTTGCACTGAAAAACTTAGAATATAAGAAACGCACAGTGTAGTACATAGTATATGAGTGAGTTGCACTGAAAAACTTAGAATATAAGAAACGCACAGTGTATATGAGTGAGTTGCACTGAAAAACTTAGAATTTACTGAAAAACCCGCATTACACGAAATGCACAGTGTAGTACATAGTATATGAGTGAGTTGCACTGAAAAACTTAGAATATAAGAAACGCACAGTGTAGTACATAGTATATGAGTGAGTTGCACTGAAAAACTTAGAATATAAGAAACGCACAGTGTAGTACATAGTATCTGAGTGAGTTGCACTGAAAAACTTAGAATATAAGAAACGCACAGTGTAGTACATAGTATATGAGTGAGTTGCACTGAAAAACTTAGAATATAAGAAACGCACAGTGTAGTACATAGTATATGAGTGAGTTGCACTGAAAAACTTAGAATATAAGAAACGCACAGTGTAGTACATAGTATATGAGTGAGTTGCGATGAAAAACTTAGAATATAAGAAACGCACAGTGTAGTACATAGTATATGAGTGAGTTGCACTGAAAAACTTAGAATATAAGAAACGCACAGTGTAGTACATAGTATATGAGTGAGTTGCACTGAAAAACTTAGAATATAAGAAACGCACAGTGTAGTACATAGTATATGAGTGAGTTGCACTGAAAAACTTAGAATATAAGAAACGCACAGTGTAGTACATAGTATATGAGTGAGTTGCACTGAAAAACTTAGAATATAAGAAACGCACAGTGTAGTACATAGTATATGAGTGAGTTGCACTGAAAAACTTAGAATTTACTGAAAAACCCGCATTACACGAAATGCACAGTGTAGTACATAGTATATGAGTGAGTTGCACTGAAAAACTTAGAATATAAGAAACGCACAGTGTAGTACATAGTATATGAGTGAGTTGCACTGAAAAACTTAGAATATAAGAAACGCACAGTGTAGTACATAGTATATGAGTGAGTTGCACTGAAAAACTTAGAATATAAGAAACGCACAGTGTAGTACATAGTATATGAGTGAGTTGCACTGAAAAACTTAGAATATAAGAAACGCACAGTGTAGTACATAGTATATGAGTGAGTTGCACTGAAAAACTTAGAATATAAGAAACGCACAGTGTAGTACATAGTATATGAGTGAGTTGCACTGAAAAACTTAGAATATAAGAAACGCACAGTGTAGTACATAGTATATGAGTGAGTTGCACTGAAAAACTTAGAATATAAGAAACGCACAGTGTAGTACATAGTATATGAGTGAGTTGCACTGAAAAACTTAGAATATAAGAAACGCACAGTGTAGTACATAGTATATGAGTGAGTTGCACTGAAAAACTTAGAATATAAGAAACGCACAGTGTAGTACATAGTATATGAGTGAGTTGCACTGAAAAACTTAGAATATAAGAAACGCACAGTGTAGTACATAGTATATGAGTGAGTTGCGATGAAAAACTTAGAATATAAGAAACGCACAGTGTAGTACATAGTATATGAGTGAGTTGCACTGAAAAACTTAGAATATAAGAAACGCACAGTGTAGTACATAGTATATGAGTGAGTTGCACTGAAAAACTTAGAATATAAGAAAGGCACAGTGTAGTACATAGTATATGAGTGAGTTGCACTGAAAAACTTAGAATATAAGAAACGCACAGTGTAGTACATAGTATATGAGTGAGTTGCACTGAAAAACTTAGAATATAAGAAAGGCACAGTGTAGTACATAGTATATGAGTGAGTTGCACTGAAAAACTTAGAATATAAGAAACGCACAGTGTAGTACATAGTATATGAGTGAGTTGCACTGAAAAACTTAGAATATAAGAAACGCACAGTGTAGTACATAGTACATGAGTGAGTTGCACTGAAAAACTTAGAATTTACTGAAAAACCCGCATTACACGAAATGCACAGTGTAGTACATAGTATATGAGTGAGTTGCACTGAAAAACTTAGAATATAAGAAACGCACAGTGTAGTACATAGTATATGAGTGAGTTGCACTGAAAAACTTAGAATATAAGAAACGCACAGTGTAGTACATAGTATATGAGTGAGTTGCACTGAAAAACTTAGAATATAAGAAACGCACAGTGTAGTACATAGTATATGAGTGAGTTGCACGAAAAACTTAGAATATAAGAAACGCACAGTGTAGTACATAGTATATGAGTGAGTTGCACTGAAAAACTTAGAATATAAGAAACGCACAGTGTAGTACATAGTATATGAGTGAGTTGCACTGAAAAACTTAGAATATAAGAAACGCACAGTGTAGTACATATTATATGAGTGAGTTGCACTGAAAAACTTAGAATTTACTGAAAAACCCGCATTACACGAAATGCACAGTGTAGTACATAGTATATGAGTGAGTTGCACTGAAAAACTTAGAATATAAGAAACGCACAGTGTAGTACATAGTATATGAGTGAGTTGCACTGAAAAACTTAGAATATAAGAAACGCACAGTGTAGTACATAGTATATGAGTGAGTTGCACTGAAAAACTTAGAATTTAAGAAACGCACAGTGTAGTACATAGTATATGAGTGAGTTGCACTGAAAAACTTAGAATATAAGAAACGCACAGTGTAGTACAAAGTATATGAGTGAGTTTCACTGAAAAACTTAGAATATAAGAAACGCACAGTGTAGTACATAGTATGAGTGTGTTGCACTGAAAAACTTAGAATATAAGAAACGCACAGTGTAGTACATAGTATATGAGTGAGTTGCACTGAAAAACTTAGAATTTACTGAAAAACCCGCATTACACGAAATGCACAGTGTAGTACATATTATATGAGTGAGTTGCACTGAAAAACTTAGAATATAAGAAACGCACAGTGTAGTACATAATATATGAGTGAGTTGCACTGAAAAACTTAGAATATAAGAAACGCACAGTGTAGTACATAGTATATGAGTGAGTTGCACTGAAAAACTTAGAATATAAGAAACGCACAGTGTAGTACATAGTATATGAGTGAGTTGCACTGAAAAATTTAGAATATAAGAAACGCACAGTGTAGTACATAGTATATGAGTGAGTTGCACTGAAAAACTTAGAATTTAAGAAACGCACAGTGTAGTACATAGTATATGAGTGAGTTGCACTGAAAAACTTAGAATATAAGAAACGCACAGTGTAGTACATAGTATATGAGTGAGTTGCACTGAAAAACTTAGAATATAAGAAACGCACAGTGTAGTACATAGTATATGAGTGAGTTGCACTGAAAAACTTAGAATATAAGAAACGCACAGTGTAGTACATAGTATATGAGTGAGTTGCACTGAAAAACTTAGAATATAAGAAACGCACAGTGTAGTACATAGTATATGAGTGAGTTGCACTGAAAAACTTAGAATATAAGAAACGCACAGTGTAGTACATAGTATATGAGTGAGTTGCACTGAAAAACTTAGAATTTACTGAAAAACCCGCATTACACGAAATGCACAGTATAGTACATAGTATATGAGTGAGTTGCACTGAAAAACTTAGAATATAAGAAACGCACAGTGTAGTACATAGTATATGAGTGAGTTGCACTGAAAAACTTAGAATATAAGAAACGCACAGTGTAGTACATAGTATATGAGTGAGTTGCACTGAAAAACTTAGAATATAAGAAACGCACAGTGTAGTACATAGTATATGAGTGAGTTGCACTGAAAAACTTAGAATATAAGAAACGCACAGTGTAGTACATAGTATATGAGTGAGTTGCACTGAAAAACTTAGAATATATGAAACGCACAGTGTAGTACATAGTATATGAGTGAGTTGCACTGAAAAACTTAGAATATAAGAAACGCACAGTGTAGTACATAGTATATGAGTGAGTTGCACTGAAAAACTTAGAATATAAGAAACGCACAGTGTAGTACATAGTATATGAGTGAGTTGCACTGAAAAACTTAGAATATAAGAAACGCACAGTGTAGTACATAGTATATGAGTGAGTTGCACTGAAAAACTTAGAATATAAGAAACGCACAGTGTAGTACATAGTATATGAGTGAGTTGCGATGAAAAACTTAGAATATAAGAAACGCACAGTGTAGTACATAGTATATGAGTGAGTTGCACTGAAAAACTTAGAATATAAGAAACGCACAGTGTAGTACATAGTATATGAGTGAGTTGCACTGAAAAACTTAGAATATAAGAAAGGCACAGTGTAGTACATAGTATATGAGTGAGTTGCACTGAAAAACTTAGAATATAAGAAACGCACAGTGTAGTACATAGTATATGAGTGAGTTGCACTGAAAAAATTAGAATATAAGAAACGCACAGTGTAGTACATAGTATATGAGTGAGTTGCACTGAAAAACTTAGAATATAAGAAACGCACAGTGTAGTACATAGTATATGAGTGAGTTGCACTGAAAAACTTAGAATATAAGAAACGCACAGTGTATATGAGTGAGTTGCACTGAAAAACTTAGAATTTACTGAAAAACCCGCATTACACGAAATGCACAGTGTAGTACATAGTATATGAGTGAGTTGCACTGAAAAACTTAGAATATAAGAAACGCACAGTGTAGTACATAGTATATGAGTGAGTTGCACTGAAAAACTTAGAATATAAGAAACGCACATTGTAGTACATAGTATCTGAGTGAGTTGCACTGAAAAACTTAGAATATAAGAAACGCACAGTGTAGTACATAGTATATGAGTGAGTTGCACTGAAAAACTTAGAATATAAGAAACGCACAGTGTAGTACATAGTATATGAGTGAGTTGCACTGAAAAACTTAGAATATAAGAAACGCACAGTGTAGTACATAGTATATGAGTGAGTTGCACTGAAAAACTTAGAATATAAGAAACGCACAGTGTAGTACATAGTATATGAGTGAGTTGCGATGAAAAACTTAGAATATAAGAAACGCACAGTGTAGTACATAGTATATGAGTGAGTTGCACTGAAAAACTTAGAATATAAGAAACGCACAGTGTAGTACATAGTATATGAGTGAGTTGCACTGAAAAACTTAGAATATAAGAAACGCACAGTGTAGTACATAGTATATGAGTGAGTTGCACTGAAAAACTTAGAATATAAGAAACGCACAGTGTAGTACATAGTATATGAGTGAGTTGCACTGAAAAACTTAGAATATAAGAAACGCACAGTGTAGTACATAGTATATGAGTGAGTTGCACTGAAAAACTTAGAATTTACTGAAAAACCCGCATTACACGAAATGCACAGTGTAGTACATAGTATATGAGTGAGTTGCACTGAAAAACTTAGAATATAAGAAACGCACAGTGTAGTACATAGTATATGAGTGAGTTGCACTGAAAAACTTAGAATATAAGAAACGCACAGTGTAGTACATAGTATATGAGTGAGTTGCACTGAAAAACTTAGAATATAAGAAACGCACAGTGTAGTACATAGTATATGAGTGAGTTGCACTGAAAAACTTAGAATATAAGAAACGCACAGTGTAGTACATAGTATATGAGTGAGTTGCACTGAAAAACTTAGAATATAAGAAACGCACAGTGTAGTACATAGTATATGAGTGAGTTGCACTGAAAAACTTAGAATATAAGAAACGCACAGTGTAGTACATAGTATATGAGTGAGTTGCACTGAAAAACTTAGAATATAAGAAACGCACAGTGTAGTACATAGTATATGAGTGAGTTGCACTGAAAAACTTAGAATATAAGAAACGCACAGTGTAGTACATAGTATATGAGTGAGTTGCACTGAAAAACTTAGAATATAAGAAACGCACAGTGTAGTACATAGTATATGAGTGAGTTGCGATGAAAAACTTAGAATATAAGAAACGCACAGTGTAGTACATAGTATATGAGTGAGTTGCACTGAAAAACTTAGAATATAAGAAACGCACAGTGTAGTACATAGTATATGAGTGAGTTGCACTGAAAAACTTAGAATATAAGAAAGGCACAGTGTAGTACATAGTATATGAGTGAGTTGCACTGAAAAACTTAGAATATAAGAAACGCACAGTGTAGTACATAGTATATGAGTGAGTTGCACTGAAAAACTTAGAATATAAGAAAGGCACAGTGTAGTACATAGTATATGAGTGAGTTGCACTGAAAAACTTAGAATATAAGAAACGCACAGTGTAGTACATAGTATATGAGTGAGTTGCACTGAAAAACTTAGAATATAAGAAACGCACAGTGTAGTACATAGTACATGAGTGAGTTGCACTGAAAAACTTAGAATTTACTGAAAAACCCGCATTACACGAAATGCACAGTGTAGTACATAGTATATGAGTGAGTTGCACTGAAAAACTTAGAATATAAGAAACGCACAGTGTAGTACATAGTATATGAGTGAGTTGCACTGAAAAACTTAGAATATAAGAAACGCACAGTGTAGTACATAGTATATGAGTGAGTTGCACTGAAAAACTTAGAATATAAGAAACGCACAGTGTAGTACATAGTATATGAGTGAGTTGCACGAAAAACTTAGAATATAAGAAACGCACAGTGTAGTACATAGTATATGAGTGAGTTGCACTGAAAAACTTAGAATATAAGAAACGCACAGTGTAGTACATAGTATATGAGTGAGTTGCACTGAAAAACTTAGAATATAAGAAACGCACAGTGTAGTACATAGTATATGAGTGAGTTGCACTGAAAAACTTAGAATTTACTGAAAAACCCGCATTACACGAAATGCACAGTGTAGTACATAGTATATGAGTGAGTTGCACTGAAAAACTTAGAATATAAGAAACGCACAGTGTAGTACATAGTATATGAGTGAGTTGCACTGAAAAACTTAGAATATAAGAAACGCACAGTGTAGTACATAGTATATGAGTGAGTTGCACTGAAAAACTTAGAATTTAAGAAACGCACAGTGTAGTACATAGTATATGAGTGAGTTGCACTGAAAAACTTAGAATATAAGAAACGCACAGTGTAGTACAAAGTATATGAGTGAGTTTCACTGAAAAACTTAGAATATAAGAAACGCACAGTGTAGTACATAGTATGAGTGTGTTGCACTGAAAAACTTAGAATATAAGAAACGCACAGTGTAGTACATAGTATATGAGTGAGTTGCACTGAAAAACTTAGAATTTACTGAAAAACCCGCATTACACGAAATGCACAGTGTAGTACATATTATATGAGTGAGTTGCACTGAAAAACTTAGAATATAAGAAACGCACAGTGTAGTACATAATATATGAGTGAGTTGCACTGAAAAACTTAGAATATAAGAAACGCACAGTGTAGTACATAGTATATGAGTGAGTTGCACTGAAAAACTTAGAATATAAGAAACGCACAGTGTAGTACATAGTATATGAGTGAGTTGCACTGAAAAATTTAGAATATAAGAAACGCACAGTGTAGTACATAGTATATGAGTGAGTTGCACTGAAAAACTTAGAATTTAGAGAAACGCACAGTGTAGTACATAGTATATGAGTGAGTTGCACTGAAAAACTTAGAATATAAGAAACGCACAGTGTAGTACATAGTATATGAGTGAGTTGCACTGAAAAACTTAGAATATAAGAAATTCACAGTGTATATGAGTGAGTTGCACTGAAAAACTTAGAATTTACTGAAAAACCCGCTGTACACGAAATGCACAGTGTAGTACATAGTATATGAGTGAGTTGCACTGAAAAACTTAGAATATAAGAAACGCACAGTGTAGTACATAGTATATGAGTGAGTTGCACTGAAAAACTTAGAATATAAGAAACGCACAGTGTAGTACATAGTATATGAGTGAGTTGCACTGAAAAACTTAGAATATAAGAAACGCACAGTGTAGTACATAGTATATGAGTGAGTTGCACTGAAAAACTTAGAATATAAGAAACGCACAGTGTAGTACATAGTATATGAGTGAGTTGCACTGAAAAACTTAGAATATAAGAAACGCACAGTGTAGTACATAGTATATGAGTGAGTTGCACTGAAAAACTTAGAATATAAGAAACGCACAGTGTAGTACATAGTATATGAGTGAGTTGCACTGAAAAACTTAGAATATAAGAAACGCACAGTGTAGTACATAGTATATGAGTGAGTTGCACTGAAAAACTTAGAATATAAGAAACGCACAGTGTAGTACATAGTATATGAGTGAGTTGCACTGAAAAACTTAGAATATAAGAAACGCACAGTGTAGTACATAGTATATGAGTGAGTTGCACTGAAAAACTTAGAATATAAGAAACGCACAGTGTAGTACATAGTATATGAGTGAGTTGCGATGAAAAACTTAGAATATAAGAAACGCACAGTGTAGTACATAGTATATGAGTGAGTTGCACTGAAAAACTTAGAATATAAGAAACGCACAGTGTAGTACATAGTATATGAGTGAGTTGCACTGAAAAACTTAGAATATAAGAAAGGCACAGTGTAGTACATAGTATATGAGTGAGTTGCACTGAAAAACTTAGAATATAAGAAACGCACAGTGTAGTACATAGTATATGAGTGAGTTGCACTGAAAAACTTAGAATATAAGAAAGGCACAGTGTAGTACATAGTATATGAGTGAGTTGCACTGAAAAACTTAGAATATAAGAAACGCACAGTGTAGTACATAGTATATGAGTGAGTTGCACTGAAAAACTTAGAATATAAGAAACGCACAGTGTAGTACATAGTACATGAGTGAGTTGCACTGAAAAACTTAGAATTTACTGAAAAACCCGCATTACACGAAATGCACAGTGTAGTACATAGTATATGAGTGAGTTGCACTGAAAAACTTAGAATATAAGAAACGCACAGTGTAGTACATAGTATATGAGTGAGTTGCACTGAAAAACTTAGAATATAAGAAACGCACAGTGTAGTACATAGTATATGAGTGAGTTGCACTGAAAAACTTAGAATATAAGAAACGCACAGTGTAGTACATAGTATATGAGTGAGTTGCACGAAAAACTTAGAATATAAGAAACGCACAGTGTAGTACATAGTATATGAGTGAGTTGCACTGAAAAACTTAGAATATAAGAAACGCACAGTGTAGTACATAGTATATGAGTGAGTTGCACTGAAAAACTTAGAATATAAGAAACGCACAGTGTAGTACATAGTATATGAGTGAGTTGCACTGAAAAACTTAGAATTTACTGAAAAACCCGCATTACACGAAATGCACAGTGTAGTACATAGTATATGAGTGAGTTGCACTGAAAAACTTAGAATATAAGAAACGCACAGTGTAGTACATAGTATATGAGTGAGTTGCACTGAAAAACTTAGAATATAAGAAACGCACAGTGTAGTACATAGTATATGAGTGAGTTGCACTGAAAAACTTAGAATTTAAGAAACGCACAGTGTAGTACATAGTATATGAGTGAGTTGCACTGAAAAACTTAGAATATAAGAAACGCACAGTGTAGTACAAAGTATATGAGTGAGTTTCACTGAAAAACTTAGAATATAAGAAACGCACAGTGTAGTACATAGTATGAGTGTGTTGCACTGAAAAACTTAGAATATAAGAAACGCACAGTGTAGTACATAGTATATGAGTGAGTTGCACTGAAAAACTTAGAATTTACTGAAAAACCCGCATTACACGAAATGCACAGTGTAGTACATATTATATGAGTGAGTTGCACTGAAAAACTTAGAATATAAGAAACGCACAGTGTAGTACATAATATATGAGTGAGTTGCACTGAAAAACTTAGAATATAAGAAACGCACAGTGTAGTACATAGTATATGAGTGAGTTGCACTGAAAAACTTAGAATATAAGAAACGCACAGTGTAGTACATAGTATATGAGTGAGTTGCACTGAAAAATTTAGAATATAAGAAACGCACAGTGTAGTACATAGTATATGAGTGAGTTGCACTGAAAAACTTAGAATTTAGAGAAACGCACAGTGTAGTACATAGTATATGAGTGAGTTGCACTGAAAAACTTAGAATATAAGAAACGCACAGTGTAGTACATAGTATATGAGTGAGTTGCACTGAAAAACTTAGAATATAAGAAATTCACAGTGTATATGAGTGAGTTGCACTGAAAAACTTAGAATTTACTGAAAAACCCGCATTACACGAAATGCACAGTGTAGTACATAGTATATGAGTGAGTTGCACTGAAAAACTTAGAATATAAGAAACGCACAGTGTAGTACATAGTATATGAGTGAGTTGCACTGAAAAACTTAGAATATAAGAAACGCACAGTGTAGTACATAGTATATGAGTGAGTTGCACTGAAAAACTTAGAATATAAGAAACGCACAGTGTAGTACATAGTATATGAGTGAGTTGCACTGAAAAACTTAGAATATAAGAAACGCACAGTGTAGTACATAGTATATGAGTGAGTTGCACTGAAAAACTTAGAATATAAGAAACGCACAGTGTAGTACATAGTATATGAGTGAGTTGCACTGAAAAACTTAGAATATAAGAAACGCACAGTGTAGTACATAGTATATGAGTGAGTTGCACTGAAAAACTTAGAATATAAGAAACGCACAGTGTAGTACATAGTATATGAGTGAGTTGCACTGAAAAACTTAGAATATAAGAATCGCACAGTGTAGTACATAGTATATGAGTGAGTTGCACTGAAAAACTTAGAATTTACTGAAAAACCCGCATTACACGAAATGCACAGTATAGTACATAGTATATGAGTGAGTTGCACTGAAAAACTTAGAATATAAGAAACGCACAGTGTAGTACATAGTATATGAGTGAGTTGCACTGAAAAACTTAGAATATAAGAAACGCACAGTGTAGTACATAGTATATGAGTGAGTTGCACTGAAAAACTTAGAATATAAGAAACGCACAGTGTAGTACATAGTATATGAGTGAGTTGCACTGAAAAACTTAGAATATAAGAAACGCACAGTGTAGTACATAGTATATGAGTGAGTTGCACTGAAAAACTTAGAATATAAGAAACGCACAGTGTAGTACATAGTATATGAGTGAGTTGCACTGAAAAACTTAGAATATAAGAAACGCACAGTGTAGTACATAGTATATGAGTGAGTTGCACTGAAAAACTTAGAATATAAGAAACGCACAGTGTAGTACATAGTATATGAGTGAGTTGCACTGAAAAACTTAGAATATAAGAAACGCACAGTGTAGTACATAGTATATGAGTGAGTTGCACTGAAAAACTTAGAATATAAGAAACGCACAGTGTAGTACATAGTATATGAGTGAGTTGCGATGAAAAACTTAGAATATAAGAAACGCACAGTGTAGTACATAGTATATGAGTGAGTTGCACTGAAAAACTTAGAATATAAGAAACGCACAGTGTAGTACATAGTATATGAGTGAGTTGCACTGAAAAACTTAGAATATAAGAAAGGCACAGTGTAGTACATAGTATATGAGTGAGTTGCACTGAAAAACTTAGAATATAAGAAACGCACAGTGTAGTACATAGTATATGAGTGAGTTGCACTGAAAAAATTAGAATATAAGAAACGCACAGTGTAGTACATAGTATATGAGTGAGTTGCACTGAAAAACTTAGAATATAAGAAACGCACAGTGTAGTACATAGTATATGAGTGAGTTGCACTGAAAAACTTAGAATATAAGAAACGCACAGTGTATATGAGTGAGTTGCACTGAAAAACTTAGAATTTACTGAAAAACCCGCATTACACGAAATGCACAGTGTAGTACATAGTATATGAGTGAGTTGCACTGAAAAACTTAGAATATAAGAAACGCACAGTGTAGTACATAGTATATGAGTGAGTTGCACTGAAAAACTTAGAATATAAGAAACGCACAGTGTAGTACATAGTATCTGAGTGAGTTGCACTGAAAAACTTAGAATATAAGAAACGCACAGTGTAGTACATAGTATATGAGTGAGTTGCACTGAAAAACTTAGAATATAAGAAACGCACAGTGTAGTACATAGTATATGAGTGAGTTGCACTGAAAAACTTAGAATATAAGAAACGCACAGTGTAGTACATAGTATATGAGTGAGTTGCACTGAAAAACTTAGAATATAAGAAACGCACAGTGTAGTACATAGTATATGAGTGAGTTGCACTGAAAAACTTAGAATATAAGAAACGCACAGTGTAGTACATAGTATATGAGTGAGTTGCACTGAAAAACTTAGAATATAAGAAACGCACAGTGTAGTACATAGTATATGAGTGAGTTGCACTGAAAAACTTAGAATATAAGAAACGCACAGTGTAGTACATAGTATATGAGTGAGTTGCACTGAAAAACTTAGAATATAAGAAACGCACAGTGTAGTACATAGTATATGAGTGAGTTGCACTGAAAAACTTAGAATATAAGAAACGCACAGTGTAGTACATAGTATATGAGTGAGTTGCACTGAAAAACTTAGAATATAAGAAACGCACAGTGTAGTACATAGTATATGAGTGAGTTGCACTGAAAAACTTAGAATATAAGAAACGCACAGTGTAGTACATAGTATATGAGTGAGTTGCACTGAAAAACTTAGAATATAAGAAACGCACAGTGTAGTACATAGTATATGAGTGAGTTGCGATGAAAAACTTAGAATATAAGAAACGCACAGTGTAGTACATAGTATATGAGTGAGTTGCACTGAAAAACTTAGAATATAAGAAACGCACAGTGTAGTACATAGTATATGAGTGAGTTGCACTGAAAAACTTAGAATATAAGAAAGGCACAGTGTAGTACATAGTATATGAGTGAGTTGCACTGAAAAACTTAGAATATAAGAAACGCACAGTGTAGTACATAGTATATGAGTGAGTTGCACTGAAAAACTTAGAATATAAGAAACGCACAGTGTAGTACATAGTACATGAGTGAGTTGCACTGAAAAACTTAGAATTTACTGAAAAACCCGCATTACACGAAATGCACAGTGTAGTACATAGTATATGAGTGAGTTGCACTGAAAAACTTAGAATATAAGAAACGCACAGTGTAGTACATAGTATATGAGTGAGTTGCACGAAAAACTTAGAATATAAGAAACGCACAGTGTAGTACATAGTATATGAGTGAGTTGCACTGAAAAACTTAGAATATAAGAAACGCACAGTGTAGTACATAGTATATGAGTGAGTTGCACTGAAAAACTTAGAATATAAGAAACGCACAGTGTAGTACATAGTATATGAGTGAGTTGCACTGAAAAACTTAGAATATAAGAAACGCACAGTGTAGTACATAGTTTATGAGTGAGTTGCACTGAAAAACTTAGAATATAAGAAACGCACAGTGTAGTACATAGTATATGAGTGAGTTGCACTGAAAAACTTAGAATATAAGAAACGCACAGTGTAGTACATAGTATATGAGTGAGTTGCACTGAAAAACTTAGAATATAAGAAACGCACAGTGTAGTACATAGTATATGAGTGAGTTGCACTCAAAAACTTAGAATATAAGAAACGCACATTGTAGTACATAGTATATGAGTGAGTTGCACTGAAAAACTTAGATTATAAGAAACGCACAGTGTAGTACATAGTATATGAGTGAGTTGCACTGAAAAACTTAGAATATAAGAAACGCACAGTGTAGTACATAGTATATGAGTGAGTTGCACTGAAAAACTTAGAATATAAGAAACGCACAGTGTAGTACATAGTATATGAGTGAGTTGCACTGAAAAACTTAGAATATAAGAAACGCACAGTGTAGTACATAGTATATGAGTGATTTGCACGGAAAAACTTAGAATTTAAGAAACGCACAGTGTAGTACATAGTATATGAGTGAGTTGCACTGAAAAACTTAGAATATAAGAAACGCACAGTGTAGTACATAGTATATGAGTGAGTTGCACTGAAAAACTTAGAATATAAGAAACGCACAGTGTAGTACATAGTATATGAGTGAGTTGCACTGAAAAACTTAGAATTTACTGAAAAACCCGCATTACACGAAATGCACAGTGTAGTACATAGTATATGAGTGAGTTGCACTGAAAAACTTAGAATATAAGAAACGCACAGTGTAGTACATAGTATCTGAGTGAGTTGCACTGAAAAACTTAGAATATAAGAAACGCACAGTGTAGTACATAGTATATGAGTGAGTTGCACTGAAAAACTTAGAATATAAGAAACGCACAGTGTAGTACATAGTATATGAGTGAGTTGCACTGAAAAACTTAGAATATAAGAAACGCACAGTGTAGTACATAGTATATGAGTGAGTTGCACTGAAAAACTTAGAATATAAGAAACGCACAGTGTAGTACATAGTATATGAGTGAGTTGCACTGAAAAACTTAGAATATAAGAAATTCACAGTGTATATGAGTGAGTTGCACTGAAAAACTTAGAATTTACTGAAAAACCCGCATTACACGAAATGCACAGTGTAGTACATAGTATATGAGTGAGTTGCACTGAAAAACTTAGAATATAAGAAACGCACAGTGTAGTACATAGTATATGAGTGAGTTGCACTGAAAAACTTAGAATATAAGAAACGCACAGTGTAGTACATAGTATATGAGTGAGTTGCACTGAAAAACTTAGAATATAAGAAACGCACAGTGTAGTACATAGTATATGAGTGAGTTGCACTGAAAAACTTAGAATATAAGAAACGCACAGTGTAGTACATAGTATATGAGTGAGTTGCACTGAAAAACTTAGAATATAAGAAACGCACAGTGTAGTACATAGTATATGAGTGAGTTGCACTGAAAAACTTAGAATATAAGAAACGCACAGTGTAGTACATAGTATATGAGTGAGTTGCACTGAAAAACTTAGAATATAAGAAACGCACAGTGTAGTACATAGTATATGAGTGAGTTGCACTGAAAAACTTAGAATATAAGAATCGCACAGTGTAGTACATAGTATATGAGTGAGTTGCACTGAAAAACTTAGAATTTACTGAAAAACCCGCATTACACGAAATGCACAGTATAGTACATAGTATATGAGTGAGTTGCACTGAAAAACTTAGAATATAAGAAACGCACAGTGTAGTACATAGTATATGAGTGAGTTGCACTGAAAAACTTAGAATATAAGAAACGCACAGTGTAGTACATAGTATATGAGTGAGTTGCACTGAAAAACTTAGAATATAAGAAACGCACAGTGTAGTACATAGTATATGAGTGAGTTGCACTGAAAAACTTAGAATATAAGAAACGCACAGTGTAGTACATAGTATATGAGTGAGTTGCACTGAAAAACTTAGAATATAAGAAACGCACAGTGTAGTACATAGTATATGAGTGAGTTGCACTGAAAAACTTAGAATATAAGAAACGCACAGTGTAGTACATAGTATATGAGTGAGTTGCACTGAAAAACTTAGAATATAAGAAACGCACAGTGTAGTACATAGTATATGAGTGAGTTGCACTGAAAAACTTAGAATATAAGAAACGCACAGTGTAGTACATAGTATATGAGTGAGTTGCACTGAAAAACTTAGAATATAAGAAACGCACAGTGTAGTACATAGTATATGAGTGAGTTGCGATGAAAAACTTAGAATATAAGAAACGCACAGTGTAGTACATAGTATATGAGTGAGTTGCACTGAAAAACTTAGAATATAAGAAACGCACAGTGTAGTACATAGTATATGAGTGAGTTGCACTGAAAAACTTAGAATATAAGAAAGGCACAGTGTAGTACATAGTATATGAGTGAGTTGCACTGAAAAACTTAGAATATAAGAAACGCACAGTGTAGTACATAGTATATGAGTGAGTTGCACTGAAAAAATTAGAATATAAGAAACGCACAGTGTAGTACATAGTATATGAGTGAGTTGCACTGAAAAACTTAGAATATAAGAAACGCACAGTGTAGTACATAGTATATGAGTGAGTTGCACTGAAAAACTTAGAATATAAGAAACGCACAGTGTATATGAGTGAGTTGCACTGAAAAACTTAGAATTTACTGAAAAACCCGCATTACACGAAATGCACAGTGTAGTACATAGTATATGAGTGAGTTGCACTGAAAAACTTAGAATATAAGAAACGCACAGTGTAGTACATAGTATATGAGTGAGTTGCACTGAAAAACTTAGAATATAAGAAACGCACAGTGTAGTACATAGTATCTGAGTGAGTTGCACTGAAAAACTTAGAATATAAGAAACGCACAGTGTAGTACATAGTATATGAGTGAGTTGCACTGAAAAACTTAGAATATAAGAAACGCACAGTGTAGTACATAGTATATGAGTGAGTTGCACTGAAAAACTTAGAATATAAGAAACGCACAGTGTAGTACATAGTATATGAGTGAGTTGCACTGAAAAACTTAGAATATAAGAAACGCACAGTGTAGTACATAGTATATGAGTGAGTTGCACTGAAAAACTTAGAATATAAGAAACGCACAGTGTAGTACATAGTATATGAGTGAGTTGCACTGAAAAACTTAGAATATAAGAAACGCACAGTGTAGTACATAGTATATGAGTGAGTTGCACTGAAAAACTTAGAATATAAGAAACGCACAGTGTAGTACATAGTATATGAGTGAGTTGCACTGAAAAACTTAGAATATAAGAAACGCACAGTGTAGTACATAGTATATGAGTGAGTTGCACTGAAAAACTTAGAATATAAGAAACGCACAGTGTAGTACATAGTATATGAGTGAGTTGCACTGAAAAACTTAGAATATAAGAAACGCACAGTGTAGTACATAGTATATGAGTGAGTTGCACTGAAAAACTTAGAATATAAGAAACGCACAGTGTAGTACATAGTATATGAGTGAGTTGCACTGAAAAACTTAGAATATAAGAAACGCACAGTGTAGTACATAGTATATGAGTGAGTTGCGATGAAAAACTTAGAATATAAGAAACGCACAGTGTAGTACATAGTATATGAGTGAGTTGCACTGAAAAACTTAGAATATAAGAAACGCACAGTGTAGTACATAGTATATGAGTGAGTTGCACTGAAAAACTTAGAATATAAGAAAGGCACAGTGTAGTACATAGTATATGAGTGAGTTGCACTGAAAAACTTAGAATATAAGAAACGCACAGTGTAGTACATAGTATATGAGTGAGTTGCACTGAAAAACTTAGAATATAAGAAACGCACAGTGTAGTACATAGTACATGAGTGAGTTGCACTGAAAAACTTAGAATTTACTGAAAAACCCGCATTACACGAAATGCACAGTGTAGTACATAGTATATGAGTGAGTTGCACTGAAAAACTTAGAATATAAGAAACGCACAGTGTAGTACATAGTATATGAGTGAGTTGCACTGAAAAACTTAGAATATAAGAAACGCACAGTGTAGTACATAGTATATGAGTGAGTTGCACTGAAAAACTTAGAATATAAGAAACGCACAGTGTAGTACATAGTATATGAGTGAGTTGCACGAAAAACTTAGAATATAAGAAACGCACAGTGTAGTACATAGTATATGAGTGAGTTGCACTGAAAAACTTAGAATATAAGAAACGCACAGTGTAGTACATAGTATATGAGTGAGTTGCACTGAAAAACTTAGAATATAAGAAACGCACAGTGTAGTACATAGTATATGAGTGAGTTGCACTGAAAAACTTAGAATATAAGAAACGCACAGTGTAGTACATAGTTTATGAGTGAGTTGCACTGAAAAACTTAGAATATAAGAAACGCACAGTGTAGTACATAGTATATGAGTGAGTTGCACTGAAAAACTTAGAATATAAGAAACGCACAGTGTAGTACATAGTATATGAGTGAGTTGCACTGAAAAACTTAGAATATAAGAAACGCACAGTGTAGTACATAGTATATGAGTGAGTTGCACTCAAAAACTTAGAATATAAGAAACGCACATTGTAGTACATAGTATATGAGTGAGTTGCACTGAAAAACTTAGATTATAAGAAACGCACAGTGTAGTACATAGTATATGAGTGAGTTGCACTGAAAAACTTAGAATATAAGAAACGCACAGTGTAGTACATAGTATATGAGTGAGTTGCACTGAAAAACTTAGAATATAAGAAACGCACAGTGTAGTACATAGTATATGAGTGAGTTGCACTGAAAAACTTAGAATATAAGAAACGCACAGTGTAGTACATAGTATATGAGTGATTTGCACGGAAAAACTTAGAATTTAAGAAACGCACAGTGTAGTACATAGTATATGAGTGAGTTGCACTGAAAAACTTAGAATATAAGAAACGCACAGTGTAGTACATAGTATATGAGTGAGTTGCACTGAAAAACTTAGAATATAAGAAACGCACAGTGTAGTACATAGTATATGAGTGAGTTGCACTGAAAAACTTAGAATTTACTGAAAAACCCGCATTACACGAAATGCACAGTGTAGTACATAGTATATGAGTGAGTTGCACTGAAAAACTTAGAATATAAGAAACGCACAGTGTAGTACATAGTATCTGAGTGAGTTGCACTGAAAAACTTAGAATATAAGAAACGCACAGTGTAGTACATAGTATATGAGTGAGTTGCACTGAAAAACTTAGAATATAAGAAACGCACAGTGTAGTACATAGTATATGAGTGAGTTGCACTGAAAAACTTAGAATATAAGAAACGCACAGTGTAGTACATAGTATATGAGTGAGTTGCACTGAAAAACTTAGAATATAAGAAACGCACAGTGTAGTACATAGTATATGAGTGAGTTGCACTGAAAAACTTAGAATATAAGAAACGCACAGTGTAGTACATAGTATATGAGTGAGTTGCACTGAAAAACTTAGAATATAAGAAACGCACAGTGTAGTACATAGTATATGAGTGAGTTGCACTGAAAAACTTAGAATATAAGAAACGCACAGTGTAGTACATAGTATATGAGTGAGTTGCACTGAAAAACTTAGAATATAAGAAACGCACAGTGTAGTACATAGTATATGAGTGAGTTGCACTGAAAAACTTAGAATATAAGAAACGCACAGTGTAGTACATAGTATATGAGTGAGTTGCACTGAAAAACTTAGAATATAAGAAACGCACAGTGTAGTACATAGTATATGAGTGAGTTGCACTGAAAAACTTAGAATATAAGAAACGCACAGTGTAGTACATAGTATATGAGTGAGTTGCGATGAAAAACTTAGAATATAAGAAACGCACAGTGTAGTACATAGTATATGAGTGAGTTGCACTGAAAAACTTAGAATATAAGAAACGCACAGTGTAGTACATAGTATATGAGTGAGTTGCACTGAAAAACTTAGAATTTACTGAAAAACCCGCATTACACGAAATGCACAGTGTAGTACATATTATATGAGTGAGTTGCACTGAAAAACTTAGAATATAAGAAACGCACAGTGTAGTACATAGTATATGAGTGAGTTGCACTGAAAAACTTAGAATATAAGAAACGCACAGTGTAGTACATAGTATATGAGTGAGTTGCACTGAAAAACTTAGAATATAAGAAACGCACAGTATAGTACATAGTATATGAGTGAGTTGCACTGAAAAACTTAGAATATAAGAAACGCACATTGTAGTACATAGTATATGAGTGAGTTGCACGGAAAAACCTAGAATTTAAGAAACGCACAGTGTAGTACATAGTATGAGTGAGTTGCACTGAAAAACTTAGAATTTAAGAAACGCACAGTGTAGTACATAGTATATGAGTGAGTTGCACTGAAAAACTTAGAATATAAGAAACGCACAGTGTAGTACATAGTATATGAGTGAGTTGCACTAAAAAACTTAGAATATAAGAAACGCACAGTGTAGTACATAGTATATGAGTGAGTTGCACTGAAAAACTTAGAATATAGGAAACGCACAGTGTAGTACATAGTATATGAGTGAGTTGCACTGAAAAACTTAGAATATAAGAAACGCACAGTGTAGTACATAGTATATGAGTGAGTTGCACTGAAAAACTTAGAATATAAGAAACGCACAGTGTAGTACATAGTATATGAGTGAGTTGCACTGAAAAACTTAGAATATAAGAAACGCACAGTGTAGTACATAGTATATGAGTGAGTTGCACTGAAAAACTTAGAATATAAGAAATGCACAGTGTAGTACAAAGTATATGAGTGAGTTGCACTGAAAAACTTAGAATATAAGAAACGCACAGTGTAGTACATAGTATATGAGTGAGTTGCACTGAAAAACTTAGAATATAAGAAACGCACAGTGTAGTACATAGTATATGAGTGAGTTGCACTCAAAAACTTAGAATATAAGAAACGCACATTGTAGTACATAGTATATGAGTGAGTTGCACTGAAAAACTTAGATTATAAGAAACGCACAGTGTAGTAAATAGTATATGAGTGAGTTGCACTGAAAAACTTAGAATATAAGAAACGCACAGTGTAGTACATAGTATATGAGTGAGTTGCACTGAAAAACTTAGAATATAAGAAACGCACAGTGTAGTACATAGTATATGAGTGAGTTGCACTGAAAAACTTAGAATATAAGAAACGCACAGTGTAGTACATAGTATATGAGTGAGTTGCACTGAAAAACTTAGAATTTAAGAAACGCACAGTGTAGTACATAGTATATGAGTGAGTTGCACTGAAAAACTTAGAATATAAGAAACGCACAATGTAGTACATAGTATATGAGTGAGTTGCACTGAAAAACTTAGAATATAAGAAACGCACAGTGTAGTACATAGTATATGAGTGAGTTGCACTGAAAAACTTAGAATTTACTGAAAAACCCGCATTACACGAAATGCACAGTGTAGTACATAGTATATGAGTGAGTTGCACTGAAAAACTTAGAATATAAGAAACGCACAGTGTAGTACATAGTATATGAGTGAGTTGCACTGAAAAACTTAGAATATAAGAAACGCACAGTGTAGTACATAGTATATGAGTGAGTTGCACTGAAAAACTTAGAATATAAGAAACGCACAGTGTAGTACATAGTATATGAGTGAGTTGCACGAAAAACTTAGAATATAAGAAACGCACAGTGTAGTACATAGTATATGAGTGAGTTGCACTGAAAAACTTAGAATATAAGAAAGGCACAGTGTAGTACATAGTATATGAGTGAGTTGCACTGAAAAACTTAGAATATAAGAAACGCACAGTGTAGTACATAGTACATGAGTGAGTTGCACTGAAAAACTTAGAATTTACTGAAAAACCCGCATTACACGAAATGCACAGTGTAGTACATAGTATATGAGTGAGTTGCACTGAAAAACTTAGAATATAAGAAACGCACAGTGTAGTACATAGTATATGAGTGAGTTGCACTGAAAAACTTAGAATATAAGAAACGCACAGTGTAGTACATAGTATATGAGTGAGTTGCACTGAAAAACTTAGAATATAAGAAACGCACAGTGTAGTACATAGTATATGAGTGAGTTGCACGAAAAACTTAGAATATAAGAAACGCACAGTGTAGTACATAGTATATGAGTGAGTTGCACTGAAAAACTTAGAATATAAGAAACGCACAGTGTAGTACATAGTATATGAGTGAGTTGCACTGAAAAACTTAGAATATAAGAAACGCACAGTGTAGTACATAGTATATGAGTGAGTTGCACTGAAAAACTTAGAATATAAGAAACGCACAGTGTAGTACATAGTTTATGAGTGAGTTGCACTGAAAAACTTAGAATATAAGAAACGCACAGTGTAGTACATAGTATATGAGTGAGTTGCACTGAAAAACTTAGAATATAAGAAACGCACAGTGTAGTACATAGTATATGAGTGAGTTGCACTGAAAAACTTAGAATATAAGAAACGCACAGTGTAGTACATAGTATATGAGTGAGTTGCACTCAAAAACTTAGAATATAAGAAACGCACATTGTAGTACATAGTATATGAGTGAGTTGCACTGAAAAACTTAGATTATAAGAAACGCACAGTGTAGTACATAGTATATGAGTGAGTTGCACTGAAAAACTTAGAATATAAGAAACGCACAGTGTAGTACATAGTATATGAGTGAGTTGCACTGAAAAACTTAGAATATAAGAAACGCACAGTGTAGTACATAGTATATGAGTGAGTTGCACTGAAAAACTTAGAATATAAGAAACGCACAGTGTAGTACATAGTATATGAGTGATTTGCACGGAAAAACTTAGAATTTAAGAAACGCACAGTGTAGTACATAGTATATGAGTGAGTTGCACTGAAAAACTTAGAATATAAGAAACGCACAGTGTAGTACATAGTATATGAGTGAGTTGCACTGAAAAACTTAGAATATAAGAAACGCACAGTGTAGTACATAGTATATGAGTGAGTTGCACTGAAAAACTTAGAATTTACTGAAAAACCCGCATTACACGAAATGCACAGTGTAGTACATAGTATATGAGTGAGTTGCACTGAAAAACTTAGAATATAAGAAACGCACAGTGTAGTACATAGTATATGAGTGAGTTGCACTGAAAAACTTAGAATATAAGAAACGCACAGTGTAGTACATAGTATATGAGTGAGTTGCACTGAAAAACTTAGAATATAAGAAACGCACAGTGTAGTACATAGTATATGAGTGAGTTGCACTGAAAAACTTAGAATATAAGAAACGCACAGTGTAGTACATAGTATATGAGTGAGTTGCACTGAAAAACTTAGAATTTAAGAAACGCACAGTGTAGTACATAGTATATGAGTGAGTTGCACTGAAAAACTTAGAATATAAGAAACGCACAGTGTAGTACAAAGTATATGAGTGAGTTGCACTGAAAAACTTAGAATATAAGAAACGCACAGTGTAGTACATAGTATGAGTGTGTTGCACTGAAAAACTTAGAATATAAGAAACGCACAGTGTAGTACATAGTATATGAGTGAGTTGCACTGAAAAACTTAGAATTTACTGAAAAACCCGCATTACACGAAATGCACAGTGTAGTACATATTATATGAGTGAGTTGCACTGAAAAACTTAGAATATAAGAAACGCACAGTGTAGTACATAGTATATGAGTGAGTTGCACTGAAAAACTTAGAATATAAGAAACGCACAGTGTAGTACATAGTATATGAGTGAGTTGCACTGAAAAACTTAGAATATAAGAAACGCACAGTATAGTACATAGTATATGAGTGAGTTGCACTGAAAAACTTAGAATATAAGAAACGCACATTGTAGTACATAGTATATGAGTGAGTTGCACGGAAAAACCTAGAATTTAAGAAACGCACAGTGTAGTACATAGTATGAGTGAGTTGCACTGAAAAACTTAGAATTTAAGAAACGCACAGTGTAGTACATAGTATATGAGTGAGTTGCACTGAAAAACTTAGAATATAAGAAACGCACAGTGTAGTACATAGTATATGAGTGAGTTGCACTAAAAAACTTAGAATATAAGAAACGCACAGTGTAGTACATAGTATATGAGTGAGTTGCACTGAAAAACTTAGAATATAGGAAACGCACAGTGTAGTACATAGTATATGAGTGAGTTGCACTGAAAAACTTAGAATATAAGAAACGCACAGTGTAGTACATAGTATATGAGTGAGTTGCACTGAAAAACTTAGAATATAAGAAACGCACAGTGTAGTACATAGTATATGAGTGAGTTGCACTGAAAAACTTAGAATATAAGAAACGCACAGTGTAGTACATAGTATATGAGTGAGTTGCACTGAAAAACTTAGAATATAAGAAATGCACAGTGTAGTACAAAGTATATGAGTGAGTTGCACTGAAAAACTTAGAATATAAGAAACGCACAGTGTAGTACATAGTATATGAGTGAGTTGCACTGAAAAACTTAGAATATAAGAAACGCACAGTGTAGTACATAGTATATGAGTGAGTTGCACTCAAAAACTTAGAATATAAGAAACGCACATTGTAGTACATAGTATATGAGTGAGTTGCACTGAAAAACTTAGATTATAAGAAACGCACAGTGTAGTAAATAGTATATGAGTGAGTTGCACTGAAAAACTTAGAATATAAGAAACGCACAGTGTAGTACATAGTATATGAGTGAGTTGCACTGAAAAACTTAGAATATAAGAAACGCACAGTGTAGTACATAGTATATGAGTGAGTTGCACTGAAAAACTTAGAATATAAGAAACGCACAGTGTAGTACATAGTATATGAGTGAGTTGCACTGAAAAACTTAGAATTTAAGAAACGCACAGTGTAGTACATAGTATATGAGTGAGTTGCACTGAAAAACTTAGAATATAAGAAACGCACAATGTAGTACATAGTATATGAGTGAGTTGCACTGAAAAACTTAGAATATAAGAAACGCACAGTGTAGTACATAGTATATGAGTGAGTTGCACTGAAAAACTTAGAATTTACTGAAAAACCCGCATTACACGAAATGCACAGTGTAGTACATAGTATATGAGTGAGTTGCACTGAAAAACTTAGAATATAAGAAACGCACAGTGTAGTACATAGTATATGAGTGAGTTGCACTGAAAAACTTAGAATATAAGAAACGCACAGTGTAGTACATAGTATATGAGTGAGTTGCACTGAAAAACTTAGAATATAAGAAACGCACAGTGTAGTACATAGTATATGAGTGAGTTGCACGAAAAACTTAGAATATAAGAAACGCACAGTGTAGTACATAGTATATGAGTGAGTTGCACTGAAAAACTTAGAATATAAGAAACGCACAGTGTAGTACATAGTATATGAGTGAGTTGCACTGAAAAACTTAGAATATAAGAAACGCACAGTGTAGTACATAGTATATGAGTGAGTTGCACTGAAAAACTTAGAATATAAGAAACGCACAGTGTAGTACATAGTTTATGAGTGAGTTGCACTGAAAAACTTAGAATATAAGAAACGCACAGTGTAGTACATAGTATATGAGTGAGTTGCACTGAAAAACTTAGAATATAAGAAACGCACAGTGTAGTACATAGTATATGAGTGAGTTGCACTGAAAAACTTAGAATATAAGAAACGCACAGTGTAGTACATAGTATATGAGTGAGTTGCACTCAAAAACTTAGAATATAAGAAACGCACATTGTAGTACATAGTATATGAGTGAGTTGCACTGAAAAACTTAGATTATAAGAAACGCACAGTGTAGTACATAGTATATGAGTGAGTTGCACTGAAAAACTTAGAATATAAGAAACGCACAGTGTAGTACATAGTATATGAGTGAGTTGCACTGAAAAACTTAGAATATAAGAAACGCACAGTGTAGTACATAGTATATGAGTGAGTTGCACTGAAAAACTTAGAATATAAGAAACGCACAGTGTAGTACATAGTATATGAGTGAGTTGCACGGAAAAACTTAGAATTTAAGAAACGCACAGTGTAGTACATAGTATATGAGTGAGTTGCACTGAAAAACTTAGAATATAAGAAACGCACAGTGTAGTACATAGTATATGAGTGAGTTGCACTGAAAAACTTAGAATATAAGAAACGCACAGTGTAGTACATAGTATATGAGTCAGTTGCACTGAAAAACTTAGAATTTACTGAAAAACCCGCATTACACGAAATGCACAGTGTAGTACATAGTATATGAGTGAGTTGCACTGAAAAACTTAGAATATAAGAAACGCACAGTGTAGTACATAGTATATGAGTGAGTTGCACTGAAAAACTTAGAATATAAGAAACGCACAGTGTAGTACATAGTATATGAGTGAGTTGCACTGAAAAACTTAGAATATAAGAAACGCACAGTGTAGTACATAGTATATGAGTGAGTTGCACTGAAAAACTTAGAATTTAAGAAACGCACAGTGTAGTACATAGTATATGAGTGAGTTGCACTGAAAAACTTAGAATATAAGAAACGCACAGTGTAGTACAAAGTATATGAGTGAGTTGCACTGAAAAACTTAGAATATAAGAAACGCACAGTGTAGTACATAGTATGAGTGTGTTGCACTGAAAAACTTAGAATATAAGAAACGCACAGTGTAGTACATAGTATATGAGTGAGTTGCACTGAAAAACTTAGAATTTACTGAAAAACCCGCATTACACGAAATGCACAGTGTAGTACATATTATATGAGTGAGTTGCACTGAAAAACTTAGAATATAAGAAACGCACAGTGTAGTACATAGTATATGAGTGACTTGCACTGAAAAACTTAGAATATAAGAAACGCACAGTGTAGTACATAGTATATGAGTGAGTTGCACTGAAAAACTTAGAATATAAGAAACGCACAGTATAGTACATAGTATATGAGTGAGTTGCACTGAAAAACTTAGAATATAAGAAACGCACATTGTAGTACATAGTATATGAGTGAGTTGCACGGAAAAACCTAGAATTTAAGAAACGCACAGTGTAGTACATAGTATGAGTGAGTTGCACTGAAAAACTTAGAATTTAAGAAACGCACAGTGTAGTACATAGTATATGAGTGAGTTGCACTGAAAAACTTAGAATATAAGAAACGCACAGTGTAGTACATAGTATATGAGTGAGTTGCACTGAAAAACTTAGAATATAAGAAACGCACAGTGTAGTACATAGTATATGAGTGAGTTGCACTGAAAAACTTAGAATATAGGAAACGCACAGTGTAGTACATAGTATATGAGTGAGTTGCACTGAAAAACTTAGAATATAAGAAACGCACAGTGTAGTACATAGTATATGAGTGAGTTGCACTGAAAAACTTAGAATATAAGAAACGCACAGTGTAGTACATAGTATATGAGTGAGTTGCACTCAAAAACTTAGAATATAAGAAACGCACATTGTAGTACATAGTATATGAGTGAGTTGCACTGAAAAACTTAGATTATAAGAAACGCACAGTGTAGTACATAGTATATGAGTGAGTTGCACTGAAAAACTTAGAATATAAGAAACGCACAGTGTAGTACATAGTATATGAGTGAGTTGCACTGAAAAACTTAGAATATAAGAAACGCACAGTGTAGTACATAGTATATGAGTGAGTTGCACTGAAAAACTTAGAATATAAGAAACGCACAGTGTAGTACATAGTATATGAGTGAGTTGCACGGAAAAACTTAGAATTTAAGAAACGCACAGTGTAGTACATAGTATATGAGTGAGTTGCACTGAAAAACTTAGAATATAAGAAACGCACAGTGTAGTACATAGTATATGAGTGAGTTGCACTGAAAAACTTAGAATATAAGAAACGCACAGTGTAGTACATAGTATATGAGTCAGTTGCACTGAAAAACTTAGAATTTACTGAAAAACCCGCATTACACGAAATGCACAGTGTAGTACATAGTATATGAGTGAGTTGCACTGAAAAACTTAGAATATAAGAAACGCACAGTGTAGTACATAGTATATGAGTGAGTTGCACTGAAAAACTTAGAATATAAGAAACGCACAGTGTAGTACATAGTATATGAGTGAGTTGCACTGAAAAACTTAGAATATAAGAAACGCACAGTGTAGTACATAGTATATGAGTGAGTTGCACTGAAAAACTTAGAATATAAGAAACGCACAGTGTAGTACATAGTATATGAGTGAGTTGCACTGAAAAACTTAGAATATAAGAAACGCACAGTGTAGTACATAGTATATGAGTGAGTTGCACTGAAAAACTTAGAATATAAGAAACGCACAGTGTAGTACATAGTATATGAGTGAGTTGCACTGAAAAACTTAGAATTTAAGAAACGCACAGTGTAGTACATAGTATATGAGTGAGTTGCACTGAAAAACTTAGAATATAAGAAACGCACAGTGTAGTACAAAGTATATGAGTGAGTTGCACTGAAAAACTTAGAATATAAGAAACGCACAGTGTAGTACATAGTATGAGTGTGTTGCACTGAAAAACTTAGAATATAAGAAACGCACAGTGTAGTACATAGTATATGAGTGAGTTGCACTGAAAAACTTAGAATTTACTGAAAAACCCGCATTACACGAAATGCACAGTGTAGTACATATTATATGAGTGAGTTGCACTGAAAAACTTAGAATATAAGAAACGCACAGTGTAGTACATAGTATATGAGTGAGTTGCACTGAAAAACTTAGAATATAAGAAACGCACAGTGTAGTACATAGTATATGAGTGAGTTGCACTGAAAAACTTAGAATATAAGAAACGCACAGTATAGTACATAGTATATGAGTGAGTTGCACTGAAAAACTTAGAATATAAGAAACGCACATTGTAGTACATAGTATATGAGTGAGTTGCACGGAAAAACCTAGAATTTAAGAAACGCACAGTGTAGTACATAGTATGAGTGAGTTGCACTGAAAAACTTAGAATTTAAGAAACGCACAGTGTAGTACATAGTATATGAGTGAGTTGCACTGAAAAACTTAGAATATAAGAAACGCACAGTGTAGTACATAGTATATGAGTGAGTTGCACTGAAAAACTTAGAATATAAGAAACGCACAGTGTAGTACATAGTATATGAGTGAGTTGCACTGAAAAACTTAGAATATAGGAAACGCACAGTGTAGTACATAGTATATGAGTGAGTTGCACTGAAAAACTTAGAATATAAGAAACGCACAGTGTAGTACATAGTATATGAGTGAGTTGCACTGAAAAACTTAGAATATAAGAAACGCACAGTGTAGTACATAGTATATGAGTGAGTTGCACTGAAAAACTTAGAATATAAGAAACGCACAGTGTAGTACATAGTATATGAGTGAGTTGCACTGAAAAACTTAGAATATAAGAAATGCACAGTGTAGTACATAGTATATGAGTGAGTTGCACTGAAAAACTTAGAATTTAAGAAACGCACAGTGTAGTACATAGTATATGAGTGAGTTGCACTGAAAAACTTAGAATATAAGAAACGCACAGTGTAGTACATAGTATATGAGTGAGTTGCGATGAAAAACTTAGAATATAAGAAACGCACAGTGTAGTACATAGTATATGAGTGAGTTGCACTGAAAAACTTAGAATATAAGAAACGCACAGTGTAGTACATAGTATATGAGTGAGTTGCACTCAAAAACTTAGAATATAAGAAACGCACATTGTAGTACATAGTATATGAGTGAGTTGCACTGAAAAACTTAGATTATAAGAAACGCACAGTGTAGTACATAGTATATGAGTGAGTTGCACTGAAAAACTTAGAATATAAGAAACGCACAGTGTAGTACATAGTATATGAGTGAGTTGCACTGAAAAACTTAGAATATAAGAAACGCACAGTGTAGTACATAGCATATGAGTGAGTTGCACTGAAAAACTTAGAATATAAGAAACGCACAGTGTAGTACATAGTATATGAGTGAGTTGCACTGAAAAACTTAGAATTTAAGAAACGCACAGTGTAGTACATAGTATATGAGTGAGTTGCACTGAAAAACTTAGAATATAAGAAACGCACAATGTAGTACATAGTATATGAGTGAGTTGCACTGAAAAACTTAGAATATAAGAAACGCACAGTGTAGTACATAGTATATGAGTGAGTTGCACTGAAAAACTTAGAATTTACTGAAAAACCCGCATTACACGAAATGCACAGTGTAGTACATAGTATATGAGTGAGTTGCACTGAAAAACTTAGAATATAAGAAACGCACAGTGTAGTACATAGTATATGAGTGAGTTGCACTGAAAAACTTAGAATATAAGAAACGCACAGTGTAGTACATAGTATATGAGTGAGTTGCACTGAAAAACTTAGAATATAAGAAACGCACAGTGTAGTACATAGTATATGAGTGAGTTGCACTGAAAAACTTAGAATATAAGAAACGCACAGTGTAGTACATAGTATATGAGTGAGTTGCACTGAAAAACTTAGAATATAAGAAACGCACAGTGTAGTACATAGTATATGAGTGAGTTGCACTGAAAAACTTAGAATATAAGAAACGCACAGTGTAGTACATAGTATATGAGTGAGTTGCACTGAAAAACTTAGAATTTAAGAAACGCACAGTGTAGTACATAGTATATGAGTGAGTTGCACTGAAAAACTTAGAATATAAGAAACGCACAGTGTAGTACAAAGTATATGAGTGAGTTGCACTGAAAAACTTAGAATATAAGAAACGCACAGTGTAGTACATAGTATATGAGTGAGTTGCACTGAAAAACTTAGAATATAAGAAACGCACAGTGTAGTACATAGTATATGAGTGAGTTGCACTGAAAAACGTAGAATTTACTGAAAAACCCAAATTACACGAAATGCACAGTGTAGTACATATTATATGAGTGAGTTGCACTGAAAAACTTAGAATATAAGAAACGCACAGTGTAGTACATAGTATATGAGTGAGTTGCACTGAAAAACTTAGAATATAAGAAACGCACAGTGTAGTACATAGTATATGAGTGAGTTGCACTGAAAAACTTAGAATATAAGAAACGCACAGTGTAGTACATAGTATATGAGTGAGTTGCACTGAAAAACTTAGAATATAAGAAACGCACAGTGTAGTACATAGTATATGAGTGAGTTGCACTGAAAAACTTAGAATATAAGAAACGCACATTGTAGTACATAGTATATGAGTGAGTTGCACGGAAAAACCTAGAATTTAAGAAACGCACAGTGTAGTACATAGTATGAGTGAGTTGCACTGAAAAACTTAGAATTTAAGAAACGCACAGTGTAGTACATAGTATATGAGTGAGTTGCACTGAAAAACTTAGAATATAAGAAACGCACAGTGTAGTACATAGTATATGAGTGAGTTGCACTGAAAAACTTAGAATATAAGAAACGCACAGTGTAGTACATAGTATATGAGTGAGTTGCACTGAAAAACTTAGAATATAAGAAACGCACAGTGTAGTACATAGTATATGAGTGAGTTGTACTGAAAAACTTAGAATTTAAGAAACGCACAGTGTAGTACATAGTATATGAGTGAGTTGCACTGAAAAACTTAGAATATAAGAAACGCACAGTGTAGTACAAAGTATATGAGTGAGTTGCACTGAAAAACTTAGAATATAAGAAACGCACAGTGTAGTACATAGTATATGAGTGAGTTGCACTGAAAAACTTAGAATATAAGAAACGCACAGTGAGTTGCACTGAAAAACTTAGAATTTACTGAAAAACCCGCATTACACGTAATGCACAGTGTAGTACATAGTATATGAGTGAGTTGCACTGAAAAACTTAGAATATAAGAAACACACAGTGTAGTACATAGTATATGAGTGAGTTGCACTGAAAAACTTAGAATATAAGAAACGCACAGTGTAGTACATAGTATATGAGTGAGTTGCACTGAAAAACTTAGAATATAAGAAACGCACAGTGTAGTACATAGTATATGAGTGAGTTGCACTGAAAAACTTAGAATATAAGAAACGCACAGTGTAGTACATAGTATATGAGTGAGTTGCACTGAAAAACTTAGAATATAAGAAACGCACAGTGTAGTACATAGTATATGAGTGAGTTGCACTGAAAAACTTATAATATAAGAAACGCACAGTGTAGTACATAGTATATGAGTGAGTTGCACTGAAAAACTTAGAATATAAGAAACGCACAGTGTAGTACATAGTATATGAGTGAGTTGCACTGAAAAACTTAGAATTTACTGAAAAACCCGCATTACACGAAATGCACAGTGTAGTACATAGTATATGAGTGAGTTGCACTGAAAAACTTAGAATATAAGAAACGCACAGTGTAGTACATAGTATATGAGTGAGTTGCACTGAAAAACTTAGAATATAAGAAACGCACAGTGTAGTACATAGTATATGAGTGAGTTGCACTGAAAAACTTAGAATATAAGAAACGCACAGTGTAGTACATAGTATATGAGTGAGTTGCACTGAAAAACTTAGAATATAAGAAACGCACAGTGTAGTACATAGTATATGAGTGAGTTGCACTGAAAAACTTAGAATATAAGAAACGCACAGTGTAGTACATAGTATATGAGTGAGTTGCACTGAAAAACTTAGAATATAAGAAACGCACAGTGTAGTACATAGTATATGAGTGAGTTGCACTGAAAAACTTAGAATTTAAGAAACGCACAGTGTAGTACATAGTATATGAGTGAGTTGCACTGAAAAACTTAGAATATAAGAAACGCACAGTGTAGTACAAAGTATATGAGTGAGTTGCACTGAAAAACTTAGAATATAAGAAACGCACAGTGTAGTACATAGTATATGAGTGTGTTGCACTGAAAAACTTAGAATATAAGAAACGCACAGTGTAGTACATAGTATATGAGTGAGTTGCACTAAAAACTTAGAATTTAATGAAAAACCCGCATTACACGAAATGCACAGTGTAGTACATATTATATGAGTGAGTTGCACTGAAAAACTTAGAATATAAGAAACGCACAGTGTAGTACATAGTATATGAGTGAGTTGCACTGAAAAACTTAGAATATAAGAAACGCACAGTGTAGTACATAGTATATGAGTGAGTTGCACTGAAAAACTTAGAATATAAGAAACGCACAGTATAGTACATAGTATATGAGTGAGTTGCACTGAAAAACTTAGAATATAAGAAACGCACATTGTAGTACATAGTATATGAGTGAGTTGCACGGAAAAACCTAGAATTTAAGAAACGCAGTGTAGTACATAGTATGAGTGAGTTGCACTGAAAAACTTAGAATTTAAGAAACGCACAGTGTAGTACATAGTATATGAGTGAGTTGCACTGAAAAACTTAGAATATAAGAAACGCACAGTGTAGTACATAGTATATGAGTGAGTTGCACTGAAAAACTTAGAATATAAGAAACGCACAGTGTAGTACATAGTATATGAGTGAGTTGCACTGAAAAACTTAGAATATAAGAAACGCACAGTGTAGTACATAGTATATGAGTGAGTTGCACTGAAAAACTTAGAATATAAGAAACGCACAGTGTAGTACATAGTATATGAGTGAGTTGCACTGAAAAACTTAGAATATAAGAAACGCACAGTGTAGTACATAGTATATGAGTGAGTTGCACTGAAAAACTTAGAATATAAGAAACGCACAGTGTAGTACATAGTATATGAGTGAGTTGCACTGAAAAACTTAGAATATAAGAAATGCACAGTGTAGTACATAGTATATGAGTGAGTTGCACTGAAAAACTTAGAATTTAAGAAACGCACAGTGTAGTACATAGTATATGAGTGAGTTGCACTGAAAAACTTAGAATATAAGAAACACACAGTGTAGTACAAAGTATATGAGTGAGTTGCACTGAAAAACTTAGAATATAAGAAACGCACAGTGTAGTACATAGTATATGAGTGAGTTGCACTGAAAAACTTAGAATATAAGAAACGCACAGTGTAGTACATAGTATATGAGTGAGTTGCACTGAAAAACTTAGAATATAAGAAACGCACAGTGTAGTACATAGTATATGAGTGAGTTGCACTGAAAAACTTAGATTATAAGAAACGCACAGTGTAGTACATAGTATATGAGTGAGTTGCACTGAAAAACTTAGAATATAAGAAACGCACAGTGTAGTACATAGTATATGAGTGAGTTGCACTGAAAAACTTAGAATGTAAGAAACGCACAGTGTAGTACATAGTATATGAGTGAGTTGCACTGAAAAACTTAGAATATAAGAAACGCACAGTGTAGTACATAGTATATGAGTGAGTTGCACTGAAAAACTTAGAATTTAAGAAACGCACAATGTAGTACATAGTATATGAGTGAGTTGCACTGAAAAACTTAGAATATAAGAAACGCACAGTGTAGTACATAGTATATGAGTGAGTTGCACTGAAAAACTTAGAATATAAGAAACGCACAGTGTAGTACATAGTATATGAGTGAGTTGCACTGAAAAACTTAGAATTTACTGAAAAACCCGCATTACACGAAATGCACAGTGTAGTACATAGTATATGAGTGAGTTGCACTGAAAAACTTAGAATATAAGAAACGCACAGTGTAGTACATAGTATATGAGTGAGTTGCACTGAAAAACTTAGAATATAAGAAACGCACAGTGTAGTACATAGTATATGAGTGAGTTGCACTGAAAAACTTAGAATATAAGAAACGCACAGTGTAGTACATAGTATATGAGTGAGTTGCACTGAAAAACTTAGAATATAAGAAACGCACAGTGTAGTACATAGTATATGAGTGAGTTGCACTGAAAAACTTAGAATATAAGAAACGCACAGTGTAGTACATAGTATATGAGTGAGTTGCACTGAAAAACTTAGAATTTAAGAAACGCACAGTGTAGTACATAGTATATGAGTGAGTTGCACTGAAAAACTTAGAATATAAGAAACGCACAGTGTAGTACAAAGTATATGAGTGAGTTGCACTGAAAAACTTAGAATATAAGAAACGCACAGTGTAGTACATAGTATATGAGTGAGTTGCACTGAAAAACTTAGAATATAAGAAACGCACAGTATAGTACATAGTATATGAGTGAGTTGCACTGAAAAACTTAGAATATAAGAAACGCACATTGTAGTACATAGTATATGAGTGAGTTGCACGGAAAAACCTAGAATTTAAGAAACGCAGTGTAGTACATAGTATGAGTGAGTTGCACTGAAAAACTTAGAATTTAAGAAACGCACAGTGTAGTACATAGTATATGAGTGAGTTGCACTGAAAAACTTAGAATATAAGAAACGCACAGTGTAGTACATAGTATATGAGTGAGTTGCACTGAAAAACTTAGAATATAAGAAACGCACAGTGTAGTACATAGTATATGAGTGAGTTGCACTGAAAAACTTAGAATATAAGAAATGCACAGTGTAGTACATAGTATATGAGTGAGTTGCACTGAAAAACTTAGAATTTAAGAAACGCACAGTGTAGTACATAGTATATGAGTGAGTTGCACTGAAAAACTTAGAATATAAGAAACACACAGTGTAGTACAAAGTATATGAGTGAGTTGCACTGAAAAACTTAGAATATAAGAAACGCACAGTGTAGTACATAGTATATGAGTGAGTTGCACTGAAAAACTTAGAATATAAGAAACGCACAGTGTAGTACATAGTATATGAGTGAGTTGCACTGAAAAACTTAGAATATAAGAAACGCACAGTGTAGTACATAGTATATGAGTGAGTTGCACTGAAAAACTTAGATTATAAGAAACGCACAGTGTAGTACATAGTATATGAGTGAGTTGCACTGAAAAACTTAGAATATAAGAAACGCACAGTGTAGTACATAGTATATGAGTGAGTTGCACTGAAAAACTTAGAATGTAAGAAACGCACAGTGTAGTACATAGTATATGAGTGAGTTGCACTGAAAAACTTAGAATATAAGAAACGCACAGTGTAGTACATAGTATATGAGTGAGTTGCACTGAAAAACTTAGAATTTAAGAAACGCACAATGTAGTACATAGTATATGAGTGAGTTGCACTGAAAAACTTAGAATATAAGAAACGCACAGTGTAGTACATAGTATATGAGTGAGTTGCACTGAAAAACTTAGAATATAAGAAACGCACAGTGTAGTACATAGTATATGAGTGAGTTGCACTGAAAAACTTAGAATTTACTGAAAAACCCGCATTACACGAAATGCACAGTGTAGTACATAGTATATGAGTGAGTTGCACTGAAAAACTTAGAATATAAGAAACGCACAGTGTAGTACATAGTATATGAGTGAGTTGCACTGAAAAACTTAGAATATAAGAAACGCACAGTGTAGTACATAGTATATGAGTGAGTTGCACTGAAAAACTTAGAATATAAGAAACGCACAGTGTAGTACATAGTATATGAGTGAGTTGCACTGAAAAACTTAGAATATAAGAAACGCACAGTGTAGTACATAGTATATGAGTGAGTTGCACTGAAAAACTTAGAATATAAGAAACGCACAGTGTAGTACATAGTATATGAGTGAGTTGCACTGAAAAACTTAGAATATAAGAAACGCACAGTGTAGTACATAGTATATGAGTGAGTTGCACTGAAAAACTTAGAATTTAAGAAACGCACAGTGTAGTACATAGTATATGAGTGAGTTGCACTGAAAAACTTAGAATATAAGAAACGCACAGTGTAGTACAAAGTATATGAGTGAGTTGCACTGAAAAACTTAGAATATAAGAAACGCACAGTGTAGTACATAGTATATGAGTGAGTTGCACTGAAAAACTTAGAATTTACTGAAAAACCCGCATTACACGAAATGCACAGTGTAGTACATAGTATATGAGTGAGTTGCACTGAAAAACTTAGAATATAAGAAACGCACAGTGTAGTACATAGTATATGAGTGAGTTGCACTGAAAAACTTAGAATATAAGAAACGCACAGTGTAGTACATAGTATATGAGTGAGTTGCACTGAAAAACTTAGAATATAAGAAACGCACAGTGTAGTACATAGTATATGAGTGAGTTGCACTGAAAAACTTAGAATATAAGAAACGCACAGTGTAGTACATAGTATATGAGTGAGTTGCACTGAAAAACTTAGAATATAAGAAACGCACAGTGTAGTACATAGTATATGAGTGAGTTGCACTGAAAAACTTAGAATATAAGAAACGCACAGTGTAGTACATAGTATATGAGTGAGTTGCACTGAAAAACTTAGAATTTAAGAAACGCACAGTGTAGTACATAGTATATTAGTGAGTTGCACTGAAAAACTTAGAATATAAGAAACGCACAGTGTAGTACAAAGTATATGAGTGAGTTGCACTGAAAAACTTAGAATATAAGAAACGCACAGTGTAGTACATAGTATATGAGTGTGTTGCACTGAAAAACTTAGAATATAAGAAACGCACAGTGTAGTACATAGTATATGAGTGAGTTGCACTAAAAACTTAGAATTTAATGAAAAACCCGCATTACACGAAATGCACAGTGTAGTACATATTATATGAGTGAGTTGCACTGAAAAACTTAGAATATAAGAAACGCACAGTGTAGTACATAGTATATGAGTGAGTTGCACTGAAAAACTTAGAATATAAGAAACGCACAGTGTAGTACATAGTATATGAGTGAGTTGCACTGAAAAACTTAGAATATAAGAAACGCACAGTATAGTACATAGTATATGAGTGAGTTGCACTGAAAAACTTAGAATATAAGAAACGCACATTGTAGTACATAGTATATGAGTGAGTTGCACGGAAAAACCTAGAATTTAAGAAACGCAGTGTAGTACATAGTATGAGTGAGTTGCACTGAAAAACTTAGAATTTAAGAAACGCACAGTGTAGTACATAGTATATGAGTGAGTTGCACTGAAAAACTTAGAATATAAGAAACGCACAGTGTAGTACATAGTATATGAGTGAGTTGCACTGAAAAACTTAGAATATAAGAAACGCACAGTGTAGTACATAGTATATGAGTGAGTTGCACTGAAAAACTTAGAATATAAGAAACGCACAGTGTAGTACATAGTATATGAGTGAGTTGCACTGAAAAACTTAGAATATAAGAAACGCACAGTGTAGTACATAGTATATGAGTGAGTTGCACTGAAAAACTTAGAATATAAGAAACGCACAGTGTAGTACATAGTATATGAGTGAGTTGCACTGAAAAACTTAGAATATAAGAAACGCACAGTGTAGTACATAGTATATGAGTGACTTGCACTGAAAAACTTAGAATATAAGAAATGCACAGTGTAGTACATAGTATATGAGTGAGTTGCACTGAAAAACTTAGAATTTAAGAAACGCACAGTGTAGTACATAGTATATGAGTGAGTTGCACTGAAAAACTTAGAATATAAGAAACGCACAGTGTAGTACAAAGTATATGAGTGAGTTGCACTGAAAAACTTAGAATATAAGAAACGCACAGTGTAGTACATAGTATATGAGTGAGTTGCACTGAAAAACTTAGAATATAAGAAACGCACAGTGTAGTACATAGTATATGAGTGAGTTGCACTGAAAAACTTAGAATATAAGAAACGCACAGTGTAGTACATAGTATATGAGTGAGTTGCACTGAAAAACTTAGATTATAAGAAACGCACAGTGTAGTACATAGTATATGAGTGAGTTGCACTGAAAAACTTAGAATATAAGAAACGCACAGTGTAGTACATAGTATATGAGTGAGTTGCACTGAAAAACTTAGAATATAAGAAACGCACAGTGTAGTACATAGTATATGAGTGAGTTGCACTGAAAAACTTAGAATATAAGAAACGCACAGTGTAGTACATAGTATATGAGTGAGTTGCACTGAAAAACTTAGAATTTAAGAAACGCACAATGTAGTACATAGTATATGAGTGAGTTGCACTGAAAAACTTAGAATATAAGAAACGCACAGTGTAGTACATAGTATATGAGTGAGTTGCACTGAAAAACTTAGAATATAAGAAACGCACAGTGTAGTACATAGTATATGAGTGAGTTACACTGAAAAACTTAGAATTTACTGAAAAACCCGCATTACACGAAATGCACAGTGTAGTACATAGTATATGAGTGAGTTGCACTGAAAAACTTAGAATATAAGAAACGCACAGTGTAGTACATAGTATATGAGTGAGTTGCACTGAAAAACTTAGAATATAAGAAACGCACAGTGTAGTACATAGTATATGAGTGAGTTGCACTGAAAAACTTAGAATATAAGAAACGCACAGTGTAGTACATAGTATATGAGTGAGTTGCACTGAAAAACTTAGAATATAAGAAACGCACAGTGTAGTACATAGTATATGAGTGAGTTGCACTGAAAAACTTAGAATATAAGAAACGCACAGTGTAGTACATAGTATATGAGTGAGTTGCACTGAAAAACTTAGAATATAAGAAACGCACAGTGTAGTACATAGTATATGAGTGAGTTGCACTGAAAAACTTAGAATTTAAGAAACGCACAGTGTAGTACATAGTATATGAGTGAGTTGCACTGAAAAACTTAGAATATAAGAAACGCACAGTGTAGTACAAAGTATATGAGTGAGTTGCACTGAAAAACTTAGAATATAAGAAACGCACAGTGTAGTACATAGTATATGAGTGAGTTGCACTGAAAAACTTAGAATATAAGAAACGCACAGTGTAGTACATAGTATATGAGTGAGTTGCACTGAAAAACTTAGAATTTACTGAAAAACCCGCATTACACGAAATGCACAGTGTAGTACATAGTATATGAGTGAGTTGCACTGAAAAACTTAGAATATAAAAAACGCACAGTGTAGTACATAGTATATGAGTGAGTTGCACTGAAAAACTTAGAATATAAGAAACGCACAGTGTAGTACATAGTATATGAGTGAGTTGCACTGAAAAACTTAGAATATAAGAAACGCACAGTATAGTACATAGTATATGAGTGAGTTGCACTGAAAAACTTAGAATATAAGAAACGCACATTGTAGTACATAGTATATGAGTGAGTTGCACGGAAAAACCTAGAATTTAAGAAACGCACAGTGTAGTACATAGTATGAGTGAGTTGCACTGAAAAACTTAGAATTTAAGAAACGCACAGTGTAGTACATAGTATATGAGTGAGTTGCACTGAAAAACTTAGAATATAAGAAACGCACAGTGTAGTACATAGTATATGAGTGAGTTGCACTGAAAAACTTAGAATATAAGAAACGCACAGTGTAGTACATAGTATATGAGTGAGTTGCACTGAAAAACTTAGAATATAAGAAAAGCACAGTGTAGTACATAGTATATGAGTGAGTTGCACTGAAAAACTTAGAATATAAGAAACGCACAGTGTAGTACATAGTATATGAGTGAGTTGCACTGAAAAACTTAGAATATAAGAAACGCACAGTGTAGTACATAGTATATGAGTGAGTTGCACTGAAAAACTTAGAATATAAGAAACTCACAGTGTAGTACATAGTATATGAGTGAGTTGCACTGAAAAACTTAGAATATAAGAAATGCACAGTGTAGTACATAGTATATGAGTGAGTTGCACTGAAAAACTTAGAATTTAAGAAACGCACAGTGTAGTACATAGTATATGAGTGAGTTGCACTGAAAAACTTAGAATATAAGAAACGCACAGTGTAGTACAAAGTATATGAGTGAGTTGCACTGAAAAACTTAGAATATAAGAAACGCACAGTGTAGTACATAGTATATGAGTGAGTTGCACTGAAAAACTTAGAATATAAGAAACGCACAGTGTAGTACATAGTATATGAGTGAGTTGCACTGAAAAACTTAGAATTTACTGAAAAACCCGCATTACACGAAATGCACAGTGTAGTACATAGTATATGAGTGAGTTGCACTGAAAAACTTAGAATAAAAGAAACACACAGTGTAGTACATAGTATATGAGTGAGTTGCACTGACAAACTTAGAATATAAGAAACGCACAGTGTAGTACATAGTATATGAGTGAGTTGCACTGAAAAACTTAGAATATAAGAAACGCACAGTGTAGTACATAGTATATGAGTGAGTTGCACTGAAAAACTTAGAATATAAGAAACGCACAGTGTAGTACATAGTATATGAGTGAGTTGCACTGAAAAGCTTAGAATATAAGAAACGCACAGTGCAGTACATAGTATATGAGTGAGTTGCACTGAAAAACTTAGAATATAAGAAACGCACAGTGTAGTACATAGTATATGAGTGAGTTGCACTGAAAAACTTAGAATATAAGAAACGCACAGTGTAGTACATAGTATATGAGTGAGTTGCACTGAAAAACTTAGAATATAAGAAACGCACAGTGTAGTACAAAGTATATGAGTGAGTTGCACTGAAAAACTTAGAATATAAGAAACGCACAGTGTAGTACATAGTATATGAGTGAGTTGCACTGAAAAACTTAGAATATAAGAAACGCACAGTGTAGTACATAGTATATGAGTGAGTTGCACTGAAAAACTTAGAATTTACTGAAAAACCCGCATTACACGAAATGCACAGTGTAGTACATAGTATATGAGTTAGTTGCACTGAAAAACTTAGAATATAAGAAACGCACAGTGTAGTACATAGTATATGAGTGAGTTGCACTGAAAAACTTAGAATATAAGAAACGCACAGTGTAGTACATAGTATATGAGTGAGTTGCACTGAAAAAATTAGAATATAAGAAACGCACAGTGTAGTACATAGTATATGAGTGAGTTGCACTGAAAAACTTAGAATATAAGAAACGCACAGTGTAGTACATAGTATATGAGTGAGTTGCACTGAAAAACTTAGAATATAAGAAACGCACAGTGTAGTACATAGTATATGAGTGAGTTGCACTGAAAAACTTAGAATATAAGAAACGCACAGTGTAGTACATAGTATATGAGTGAGTTGCACTGAAAAATTTAGAATATAAGAAACGCACAGTGTTGTACATAGTATATGAGTGAGTTGCACTGAAAAACTTAGAATTTAGAGAAACGCACAGTGTAGTACATAGTATATGAGTGAGTTGCACTGAAAAACTTAGAATATAAGAAACGCACAGTGTAGTACATAGTATATGAGTGAGTTGCACTGAAAAACTTAGAATATAAGAAACGCACAGTGTATATGAGTGAGTTGCACTGAAAAACTTAGAATTTACTGAAAAACCCGCATTACACGAAATGCACAGTGTAGTACATAGTATATGAGTGAGTTGCACTGAAAAACTTAGAATATAAGAAACGCACAGTGTAGTACATAGTATATGAGTGAGTTGCACTGAAAAACTTAGAATATAAGAAACGCACAGTGAAGTACATAGTATATGAGTGAGTTGCACTGAAAAACTTAGAATATAAGAAACGCACAGTGTAGTACATAGTATATGAGTGAGTTGCACTGAAAAACTTAGAATATAAGAAACGCACAGTGTAGTACATAGTATATGAGTGAGTTGCACTGAAAAACTTAGAATTTAAGAAACGCACAGTGTAGTACATAGTATATGAGTGAGTTGCACTGAAAAACTTAGAATATAAGAAACGCACAGTGTAGTACATAGTATATGAGTGAGTTGCGATGAAAAACTTAGAATATAAGAAACGCACAGTGTAGTACATAGTATATGAGTGAGTTGCACTGAAAAACTTAGAATATAAGAAACGCACAGTGTAGTACATAGTATATGAGTGAGTTGCACTGAAAAACTTAGAATATAAGAAACGCACAGTGTAGTACATAGTATATGAGTGAGTTGCACTGAAAAACTTAGAATATAAGAAACGCACATTGTAGTACATAGTATATGAGTGAGTTGCACTGAAAAACTTAGAATATAAGAAACGCACAGTGTAGTACATAGTATATGAGTGAGTTGCACTGAAAAACTTAGAATATAAGAAACGCACAGTGTAGTACATAGTATATGAGTGAGTTGCACTGAAAAACTTAGAATATAAGAAACGCACAGTGTAGTACATAGTATATGAGTGAGTTGCACTGAAAAACTTATAATATAAGAAACGCACAGTGTAGTACATAGTATATGAGTGAGTTGCACTGAAAAACTTAGAATATAAGAAACGCACAGTGTAGTACATAGTATATGAGTGAGTTGCACTGAAAAACTTAGAATATAAGAAACGCACAGTGTAGTACATAGTATATGAGTGAGTTGCACTGAAAAACTTAGAATATAAGAAACGCACAGTGTAGTACATAGTATATGAGTGAGTTGCACTGAAAAACTTAGAATATAAGAAACGCACAGTGTAGTACATAGTATATGAGTGAGTTGCACTGAAAAACTTAGAATATAAGAAACGCACAGTGTAGTACATAGTATATGAGTGAGTTGCACTGAAAAACTTAGAATTTACTCAAAAACCCGCATTACACGAAATGCACAGTGTAGTACATATTATATGAGTGAGTTGCACTGAAAAACTTAGAATATAAGAAACGCACAGTGTAGTACATAGTATATGAGTGAGTTGCACTGAAAAACTTAGAATATAAGAAACGCACAGTGTAGTACATAGTATATGAGTGAGTTGCACTGAAAAACTTAGAATATAAGAAACGCACATTGTAGTACATAGTATATGAGTGAGTTGCACGGAAAAACCTAGAATTTAAGAAACGCACAGTGTAGTACATAGTATGAGTGAGTTGCACTGAAAAACTTAGAATTTAAGAAACGCACAGTGTAGTACATAGTATATGAGTGAGTTGCACTGAAAAACTTAGAATATAAGAAACGCACAGTGTAGTACATAGTATATGAGTGAGTTGCACTGAAAAACTTATAATATAAGAAACGCACAGTGTAGTACGTAGTATATGAGTGAGTTGCACTGAAAAACTTAGAATATAAGAAACGCACAGTGTAGAACATAGTATATGAGTGAGTTGCACTGAAAAACTTAGAATATAAGAAACGCACAGTGTAGAACATAGTATATGAGTGAGTTGCACTGAAAAACTTAGAATATAAGAAACGCACAGTGTAGTACATAGTATATGAGTGAGTTGCACTGAAAAACATAGAATATAAGAAACGTACATGTGTAGTACATAGTATATGAGTGAGTTGCACTGAAAAACTTAGAATATAAGAAACGCACAGTGTAGTACATAGTATATGAGTGAGTTGCACTGAAAAACTTAGAATATAAGAAACGCACAGTGTAGTACATAGTATATGAGTGAGTTGCACTGAAAAACTTAGAATATAAGAAACGCACAGTGTAGTACATAGTATATGAGTGAGTTGCACTGAAAAACTTAGAATATAAGAAACGCACAGTGTAGTACAAAGTATATGAGTGAGTTGCACTGAAAAACTTCGAATATAAGAAACGCACAGTGTAGTACATAGTATATGAGTGTGTTGCACTGAAAAACTTAGAATATAAGAAACGCACAGTGTAGTACATAGTATATGAGTGAGTTGCACTAAAAACTTAGAATTTAATGAAAAACCCGCATTACACGAAATGCACAGTGTAGTACATATTATATGAGTGAGTTGCACTGAAAAACTTAGAATATAAGAAACGCACAGTGTAGTACATAGTATATGAGTGAGTTGCACTGAAAAACTTAGAATATAAGAAACGCACAGTGTAGTACATAGTATATGAGTGAGTTGCACTGAAAAACTAAGAATATAAGAAACGCACAGTATAGTACATAGTATATGAGTGAGTTGCACTGAAAAACTTAGAATATAAGAAACGCACATTGTAGTACATAGTATATGAGTGAGTTGCACGGAAAAACCTAGAATTTAAGAAACGCAGTGTAGTACATAGTATGAGTGAGTTGCACTGAAAAACTTAGAATTTAAGAAACGCACAGTGTAGTACATAGTATATGAGTGAGTTGCACTGAAAAACTTAGAATATAAGAAACGCACAGTGTAGTACATAGTATATGAGTGAGTTGCACTGAAAAACTTAGAATATAAGAAACGCACAGTGTAGTACATAGTATATGAGTGAGTTGCACTGAAAAACTTAGAATATAAGAAACGCACAGTGTAGTACATAGTATATGAGTGAGTTGCACTGAAAAACTTAGAATATAAGAAACGCACAGTGTAGTACATAGTATATGAGTGAGTTGCACTGAAAAACTTAGAATTTAAGAAACGCACAGTGTAGTACATAGTATATGAGTGAGTTGCACTGAAAAACTTAGAATATAAGAAACGCACAGTGTAGTACATAGTATATGAGTGAGTTGCACTGAAAAACTTAGAATATAAGAAACGCACAGTGTAGTACATAGTATATGAGTGAGTTGCACTGAAAAACTTAGAATATAAGAAACGCACAGTGTAGTACATAGTATATGAGTGAGTTGCACTGAAAAACTTAGAATATAAGAAACGCACAGTGTAGTACATAGTATATGAGTGAGTTGCACTGAAAAACTTAGAATATAAGAAACGCACATTGTAGTACATAGTATATGAGTGAGTTGCACTGAAAAACTTAGAATATAAGAAACGCACAGTGTAGTACATAGTATATGAGTGAGTTGCACTGAAAAACTTAGAATATAAGAAACGCACAGTGTAGTACATAGTATATGAGTGAGTTGCACTGAAAAACTTAGAATATAAGAAACGCACAGTGTAGTACATAGTATATGAGTGAGTTGCACTGAAAAACTTAGAATATAAGAAACGCACAGTGTAGTACATAGTATATGAGTGAGTTGCACTGAAAAACTTAGAATATAAGAAACGCACAGTATAGTACATAGTATATGAGTGAGTTGCACTGAAAAACTTAGAATATAAGAAACGCACAGTGTAGTACATAGTATATGAGTGAGTTGCACTGAAAAACTTAGAATATAAGAAACGCACAGTGTAGTACATAGTATATGAGTGAGTTGCACTGAAAAACTTAGAATATAAGAAACGCACAGTGTAGTACATAGTATATGAGTGAGTTGCACTGAAAAACTTAGAATATAAGAATCGCACAGTGTAGTACATAGTATATGAGTGAGTTGCACTGAAAAACTTAGAATTTACTCAAAAACCCGCATTACACGAAATGCACAGTGTAGTACATATTATATGAGTGAGTTGCACTGAAAAACTTAGAATATAAGAAACGCACAGTGTAGTACATAGTATATGAGTGAGTTGCACTGAAAAACTTAGAATATAAGAAACGCACAGTGTAGTACATAGTATATGAGTGAGTTGCACTGAAAAACTTAGAATATAAGAAACGCACATTGTAGTACATAGTATATGAGTGAGTTGCACGGAAAAACCTAGAATTTAAGAAACGCACAGTGTAGTACATAGTATGAGTGAGTTGCACTGAAAAACTTAGAATTTAAGAAACGCACAGTGTAGTACATAGTATATGAGTGAGTTGCACTGAAAAACTTAGAATATAAGAAACGCACAGTGTAGTACATAGTATATGAGTGAGTTGCACTGAAAAACTTATAATATAAGAAACGCACAGTGTAGTACATAGTATATGAGTGAGTTGCACTGAAAAACTTAGAATATAAGAAACGCACAGTGTAGAACATAGTATATGAGTGAGTTGCACTGAAAAACTTAGAATATAAGAAACGCACAGTGTAGAACATAGTATATGAGTGAGTTGCACTGAAAAACTTAGAATATAAGAAACGCACAGTGTAGTACATAGTATATGAGTGAGTTGCACTGAAAAACATAGAATATAAGAAACGTACATGTGTAGTACATAGTATATGAGTGAGTTGCACTGAAAAACTTAGAATATAAGAAACGCACAGTGTAGTACATAGTATATGAGTGAGTTGCACTGAAAAACTTAGAATATAAGAAACGCACAGTGTAGTACATAGTATATGAGTGAGTTGCACTGAAAAACTTAGAATATAAGAAACGCACAGTGTAGTACATAGTATATGAGTGAGTTGCACTGAAAAACTTAGAATATAAGAAACGCACAGTGTAGTACAAAGTATATGAGTGAGTTGCACTGAAAAACTTCGAATATAAGAAACGCACAGTGTAGTACATAGTATATGAGTGTGTTGCACTGAAAAACTTAGAATATAAGAAACGCACAGTGTAGTACATAGTATATGAGTGAGTTGCACTAAAAACTTAGAATTTAATGAAAAACCCGCATTACACGAAATGCACAGTGTAGTACATATTATATGAGTGAGTTGCACTGAAAAACTTAGAATATAAGAAACGCACAGTGTAGTACATAGTATATGAGTGAGTTGCACTGAAAAACTTAGAATATAAGAAACGCACAGTGTAGTACATAGTATATGAGTGAGTTGCACTGAAAAACTAAGAATATAAGAAACGCACAGTATAGTACATAGTATATGAGTGAGTTGCACTGAAAAACTTAGAATATAAGAAACGCACATTGTAGTACATAGTATATGAGTGAGTTGCACGGAAAAACCTAGAATTTAAGAAACGCAGTGTAGTACATAGTATGAGTGAGTTGCACGGAAAAACCTAGAATTTAAGAAACGCACAGTGTAGTACATAGTATGAGTGAGTTGCACTGAAAAACTTAGAATTTAAGAAACGCACAGTGTAGTACATAGTATATGAGTGAGTTGCACTGAAAAACTTAGAATATAAGAAACGCACAGTGTAGTACATAGTATATGAGTGAGTTGCACTGAAAAACTTATAATATAAGAAACGCACAGTGTAGTACATAGTATATGAGTGAGTTGCACTGAAAAACTTAGAATATAAGAAACGCACAGTGTAGAACATAGTATATGAGTGAGTTGCACTGAAAAACTTAGAATATAAGAAACGCACAGTGTAGAACATAGTATATGAGTGAGTTGCACTGAAAAACTTAGAATATAAGAAACGCACAGTGTAGTACATAGTATATGAGTGAGTTGCACTGAAAAACATAGAATATAAGAAACGTACATGTGTAGTACATAGTATATGAGTGAGTTGCACTGAAAAACTTAGAATATAAGAAACGCACAGTGTAGTACATAGTATATGAGTGAGTTGCACTGAAAAACTTAGAATATAAGAAACGCACAGTGTAGTACATAGTATATGAGTGAGTTGCACTGAAAAACTTAGAATATAAGAAACGCACAGTGTAGTACATAGTATATGAGTGAGTTGCACTGAAAAACTTAGAATATAAGAAACGCACAGTGTAGTACAAAGTATATGAGTGAGTTGCACTGAAAAACTTCGAATATAAGAAACGCACAGTGTAGTACATAGTATATGAGTGTGTTGCACTGAAAAACTTAGAATATAAGAAACGCACAGTGTAGTACATAGTATATGAGTGAGTTGCACTAAAAACTTAGAATTTAATGAAAAACCCGCATTACACGAAATGCACAGTGTAGTACATATTATATGAGTGAGTTGCACTGAAAAACTTAGAATATAAGAAACGCACAGTGTAGTACATAGTATATGAGTGAGTTGCACTGAAAAACTTAGAATATAAGAAACGCACAGTGTAGTACATAGTATATGAGTGAGTTGCACTGAAAAACTAAGAATATAAGAAACGCACAGTATAGTACATAGTATATGAGTGAGTTGCACTGAAAAACTTAGAATATAAGAAACGCACATTGTAGTACATAGTATATGAGTGAGTTGCACGGAAAAACCTAGAATTTAAGAAACGCAGTGTAGTACATAGTATGAGTGAGTTGCACTGAAAAACTTAGAATTTAAGAAACGCACAGTGTAGTACATAGTATATGAGTGAGTTGCACTGAAAAACTTAGAATATAAGAAACGCACAGTGTAGTACATAGTATATGAGTGAGTTGCACTGAAAAACTTAGAATATAAGAAACGCACAGTGTAGTACATAGTATATGAGTGAGTTGCACTGAAAAACTTAGAATATAAGAAACGCACAGTGTAGTACATAGTATATGAGTGAGTTGCACTGAAAAACTTAGAATATAAGAAACGCACAGTGTAGTACATAGTATATGAGTGAGTTGCACTGAAAAACTTAGAATATAAGAAACGCACAGTGTAGTACATAGTATATGAGTGAGTTGCACTGAAAAACTTAGAATATAAGAAACGCACAGTGTAGTACATAGTATATGAGTGAGTTGCACTGAAAAACTTAGAATATAAGAAACGCACAGTGTAGTACATAGTATATGAGTGAGTTGCACTGAAAAACTTAGAATTTAAGAAACGCACAGTGTAGTACATAGTATATGAGTGAGTTGCACTGAAAAACTTAGAATATAAGAAACGCACAGTGTAGTACAAAGTATATGAGTGAGTTGCACTGAAAAACTTAGAATATAAGAAACGCACAGTGTAGTACATAGTATATGAGTGAGTTGCACTGAAAAACTTAGAATATAAGAAACGCACAGTGTAGTACATAGTATATGAGTGAGTTGCACTGAAAAACTTAGAATATAAGAAACGCACAGTGTAGTACATAGTATATGAGTGAGTTGCACTGAAAAACTTAGATTATAAGAAACGCACAGTGTAGTACATAGTATATGAGTGAGTTGCACTGAAAAACTTAGAATATAAGAAACGCACAGTGTAGTACATAGTATATGAGTGAGTTGCACTGAAAAACTTAGAATATAAGAAACGCACAGTGTAGTACATAGTATATGAGTGAGTTGCACTGAAAAACTTAGAATATAAGAAACGCACAGTGTAGTACATAGTATATGAGTGAGTTGCACTGAAAAACTTAGAATTTAAGAAACGCACAATGTAGTACATAGTATATGAGTGAGTTGCACTGAAAAACTTAGAATATAAGAAACGCACAGTGTAGTACATAGTATATGAGTGAGTTGCACTGAAAAACTTAGAATATAAGAAACGCACAGTGTAGTACATAGTATATGAGTGAGTTGCACTGAAAAACTTAGAATTTACTGAAAAACCCGCATTACACGAAATGCACAGTGTAGTACATAGTATATGAGTGAGTTGCACTGAAAAACTTAGAATATAAGAAACGCACAGTGTAGTACATAGTATATGAGTGAGTTGCACTGAAAAACTTAGAATATAAGAAACGCACAGTGTAGTACATAGTATATGAGTGAGTTGCACTGAAAAACTTAGAATATAAGAAACGCACAGTGTAGTACATAGTATATGAGTGAGTTGCACTGAAAAACTTAGAATATAAGAAACGCACAGTGTAGTACATAGTATATGAGTGAGTTGCACTGAAAAACTTAGAATATAAGAAACGCACAGTGTAGTACATAGTATATGAGTGAGTTGCACTGAAAAACTTAGAATATAAGAAACGCACAGTGTAGTACATAGTATATGAGTGAGTTGCACTGAAAAACTTAGAATTTAAGAAACGCACAGTGTAGTACATAGTATATGAGTGAGTTGCACTGAAAAACTTAGAATATAAGAAACGCACAGTGTAGTACAAAGTATATGAGTGAGTTGCACTGAAAAACTTAGAATATAAGAAACGCACAGTGTAGTACATAGTATATGAGTGAGTTGCACTGAAAAACTTAGAATTTACTGAAAAACCCGCATTACACGAAATGCACAGTGTAGTACATAGTATATGAGTGAGTTGCACTGAAAAACTTAGAATATAAGAAACGCACAGTGTAGTACATAGTATATGAGTGAGTTGCACTGAAAAACTTAGAATATAAGAAACGCACAGTGTAGTACATAGTATATGAGTGAGTTGCACTGAAAAACTTAGAATATAAGAAACGCACAGTGTAGTACATAGTATATGAGTGAGTTGCACTGAAAAACTTAGAATATAAGAAACGCACAGTGTAGTACATAGTATATGAGTGAGTTGCACTGAAAAACTTAGAATATAAGAAACGCACAGTGTAGTACATAGTATATGAGTGAGTTGCACTGAAAAACTTAGAATATAAGAAACGCACAGTGTAGTACATAGTATATGAGTGAGTTGCACTGAAAAACTTAGAATATAAGAAACGCACAGTGTAGTACATAGTATATGAGTGAGTTGCACTGAAAAACTTAGAATATAAGAAACGCACAGTGTAGTACATAGTATATGAGTGAGTTGCACTGAAAAACTTAGAATATAAGAAACGCACAGTGTAGTACATAGTATATGAGTGAGTTGCACTGAAAAACTTAGAATTTAAGAAACGCACAGTGTAGTACATAGTATATTAGTGAGTTGCACTGAAAAACTTAGAATATAAGAAACGCACAGTGTAGTACAAAGTATATGAGTGAGTTGCACTGAAAAACTTAGAATATAAGAAACGCACAGTGTAGTACATAGTATATGAGTGTGTTGCACTGAAAAACTTAGAATATAAGAAACGCACAGTGTAGTACATAGTATATGAGTGAGTTGCACTAAAAACTTAGAATTTAATGAAAAACCCGCATTACACGAAATGCACAGTGTAGTACATATTATATGAGTGAGTTGCACTGAAAAACTTAGAATATAAGAAACGCACAGTGTAGTACATAGTATATGAGTGAGTTGCACTGAAAAACTTAGAATATAAGAAACGCACAGTGTAGTACATAGTATATGAGTGAGTTGCACTGAAAAACTTAGAATATAAGAAACGCACAGTATAGTACATAGTATATGAGTGAGTTGCACTGAAAAACTTAGAATATAAGAAACGCACATTGTAGTACATAGTATATGAGTGAGTTGCACGGAAAAACCTAGAATTTAAGAAACGCAGTGTAGTACATAGTATGAGTGAGTTGCACTGAAAAACTTAGAATTTAAGAAACGCACAGTGTAGTACATAGTATATGAGTGAGTTGCACTGAAAAACTTAGAATATAAGAAACGCACAGTGTAGTACATAGTATATGAGTGAGTTGCACTGAAAAACTTAGAATATAAGAAACGCACAGTGTAGTACATAGTATATTAGTGAGTTGCACTGAAAAACTTAGAATATAAGAAACGCACAGTGTAGTACATAGTATATGAGTGAGTTGCACTGAAAAACTTAGAATATAAGAAACGCACAGTGTAGTACATAGTATATGAGTGAGTTGCACTGAAAAACTTAGAATATAAGAAACGCACAGTGTAGTACATAGTATATGAGTGAGTTGCACTGAAAAACTTAGAATATAAGAAACGCACAGTGTAGTACATAGTATATGAGTGAGTTGCACTGAAAAACTTAGAATATAAGAAATGCACAGTGTAGTACATAGTATATGAGTGAGTTGCACTGAAAAACTTAGAATTTAAGAAACGCACAGTGTAGTACATAGTATATGAGTGAGTTGCACTGAAAAACTTAGAATATAAGAAACGCACAGTGTAGTACAAAGTATATGAGTGAGTTGCACTGAAAAACTTAGAATATAAGAAACGCACAGTGTAGTACATAGTATATGAGTGAGTTGCACTGAAAAACTTAGAATATAAGAAACGCACAGTGTAGTACATAGTATATGAGTGAGTTGCACTGAAAAACTTAGAATATAAGAAACGCACAGTGTAGTACATAGTATATGAGTGAGTTGCACTGAAAAACTTAGAATATAAGAAACGCACAGTGTAGTACATAGTATATGAGTGAGTTGCACTGAAAAACTTAGAATATAAGAAACGCACAGTGTAGTACATAGTATATGAGTGAGTTGCACTGAAAAACTTAGAATATAAGAAACGCACAGTGTAGTACATAGTATATGAGTGAGTTGCACTGAAAAACTTAGAATTTAAGAAACGCACAGTGTAGTACATAGTATATGAGTGAGTTGCACTGAAAAACTTAGAATATAAGAAACGCACAGTGTAGTACAAAGTATATGAGTGAGTTGCACTGAAAAACTTAGAATATAAGAAACGCACAGTGTAGTACATAGTATATGAGTGAGTTGCACTGAAAAACTTAGAATTTACTGAAAAACCCGCATTACACGAAATGCACAGTGTAGTACATAGTATATGAGTGAGTTGCACTGAAAAACTTAGAATATAAGAAACGCACAGTGTAGTACATAGTATATGAGTGAGTTGCACTGAAAAACTTAGAATATAAGAAACGCACAGTGTAGTACATAGTATATGAGTGAGTTGCACTGAAAAACTTAGAATATAAGAAACGCACAGTGTAGTACATAGTATATGAGTGAGTTGCACTGAAAAACTTAGAATATAAGAAACGCACAGTGTAGTACATAGTATATGAGTGAGTTGCACTGAAAAACTTAGAATATAAGAAACGCACAGTGTAGTACATAGTATATGAGTGAGTTGCACTGAAAAACTTAGAATATAAGAAACGCACAGTGTAGTACATAGTATATGAGTGAGTTGCACTGAAAAACTTAGAATTTAAGAAACGCACAGTGTAGTACATAGTATATGAGTGAGTTGCACTGAAAAACTTAGAATATAAGAAACGCACAGTGTAGTACAAAGTATATGAGTGAGTTGCACTGAAAAACTTAGAATATAAGAAACGCACAGTGTAGTACATAGTATATGAGTGAGTTGCACTGAAAAACTTAGAATATAAGAAACGCACAGTGTAGTACATAGTATATGAGTGAGTTGCACTGAAAAACTTAGAATATAAGAAAAGCACAGTGTAGTACATAGTATATGAGTGAGTTGCACTGAAAAACTTAGATTATAAGAAACGCACAGTGTAGTACATAGTATATGAGTGAGTTGCACTGAAAAACTTAGAATATAAGAAACGCACAGTGTAGTACATAGTATATGAGTGAGTTGCACTGAAAAACTTAGAATATAAGAAACGCACAGTGTAGTACATAGTATATGAGTGAGTTCCACTGAAAAACTTAGAATATAAGAAACGCACAGTGTAGTACATAGTATATGAGTGAGTTGCACTGAAAAACTTAGAATTTAAGAAACGCACAATGTAGTACATAGTATATGAGTGAGTTGCACTGAAAAACTTAGAATATAAGAAACGCACAGTGTAGTACATAGTATATGAGTGAGTTGCACTGAAAAACTTAGAATATAAGAAACGCACAGTGTAGTACATAGTATATGAGTGAGTTGCACTGAAAAACTTAGAATTTACTGAAAAACCCGCATTACACGAAATGCACAGTGTAGTACATAGTATATGAGTGAGTTGCACTGAAAAACTTAGAATATAAGAAACGCACAGTGTAGTACATAGTATATGAGTGAGTTGCACTGAAAAACTTAGAATATAAGAAACGCACAGTGTAGTACATAGTATATGAGTGAGTTGCACTGAAAAACTTAGAATATAAGAAACGCACAGTGTAGTACATAGTATATGAGTGAGTTGCACTGAAAAACTTAGAATATAAGAAACGCACAGTGTAGTACATAGTATATGAGTGAGTTGCACTGAAAAACTTAGAATATAAGAAACGCACAGTGTAGTACATAGTATATGAGTGAGTTGCACTGAAAAACTTAGAATATAAGAAACGCACAGTGTAGTACATAGTATATGAGTGAGTTGCACTGAAAAACTTAGAATTTAAGAAACGCACAGTGTAGTACATAGTATATGAGTGAGTTGCACTGAAAAACTTAGAATATAAGAAACGCACAGTGTAGTACAAAGTATATGAGTGAGTTGCACTGAAAAACTTAGAATATAAGAAACGCACAGTGTAGTACATAGTATATGAGTGAGTTGCACTGAAAAACTTAGAATTTACTGAAAAACCCGCATTACACGAAATGCACAGTGTAGTACATAGTATATGAGTGAGTTGCACTGAAAAACTTAGAATATAAGAAACGCACAGTGTAGTACATAGTATATGAGTGAGTTGCACTGAAAAACTTAGAATATAAGAAACGCACAGTGTAGTACATAGTATATGAGTGAGTTGCACTGAAAAACTTAGAATATAAGAAACGCACAGTGTAGTACATAGTATATGAGTGAGTTGCACTGAAAAACTTAGAATATAAGAAACGCACAGTGTAGTACATAGTATATGAGTGAGTTGCACTGAAAAACTTAGAATATAAGAAACGCACAGTGTAGTACATAGTATATGAGTGAGTTGCACTGAAAAACTTAGAATATAAGAAACGCACAGTGTAGTACATAGTATATGAGTGAGTTGCACTGAAAAACTTAGAATATAAGAAACGCACAGTGTAGTACATAGTATATGAGTGAGTTGCACTGAAAAACTTAGAATTTAAGAAATGCACAGTGTAGTACATAGTATATTAGTGAGTTGCACTGAAAAACTTAGAATATAAGAAACGCACAGTGTAGTACAAAGTATATGAGTGAGTTGCACTGAAAAACTTAGAATATAAGAAACGCACAGTGTAGTACATAGTATATGAGTGTGTTGCACTGAAAAAATTAGAATATAAGAAACGCACAGTGTAGTACATAGTATATGAGTGAGTTGCACTAAAAACTTAGAATTTAATGAAAAACCCGCATTACACGAAATGCACAGTGTAGTACATATTATATGAGTGAGTTGCACTGAAAAACTTAGAATATAAGAAACGCACAGTGTAGTACATAGTATATGAGTGAGTTGCACTGAAAAACTTAGAATATAAGAAACGCACAGTGTAGTACATAGTATATGAGTGAGTTGCACTGAAAAACTTAGAATATAAGAAACGCACAGTATAGTACATAGTATATGAGTGAGTTGCACTGAAAAACTTAGAATATAAGAAACGCACATTGTAGTACATAGTATATGAGTGAGTTGCACGGAAAAACCTAGAATTTAAGAAACGCAGTGTAGTACATAGTATGAGTGAGTTGCACTGAAGAACTTAGAATATAAGAAACGCACAGTGTAGTACATAGTATATGAGTGAGTTGCACTGAAAAACTTAGAATATAAGAAACGCACAGTGTAGTACATAGTATATGAGTGAGTTGCACTGAAAAACTTAGAATATAAGAAACGCACAGTGTAGTACATAGTATATGAGTGAGTTGCACTGAAAAACTTAGAATATAAGAAACGCACAGTGTAGTACATAGTATATGAGTGAGTTGCACTGAAAAACTTAGAATTTAAGAAACGCACAGTGTAGTACATAGTATATTAGTGAGTTGCACTGAAAAACTTAGAATATAAGAAACGCACAGTGTAGTACAAAGTATATGAGTGAGTTGCACTGAAAAACTTAGAATATAAGAAACGCACAGTGTAGTACATAGTATATGAGTGTGTTGCACTGAAAAAATTAGAATATAAGAAACGCACAGTGTAGTACATAGTATATGAGTGAGTTGCACTAAAAACTTAGAATTTAATGAAAAACCCGCATTACACGAAATGCACAGTGTAGTACATATTATATGAGTGAGTTGCACTGAAAAACTTAGAATATAAGAAACGCACAGTGTAGTACATAGTATATGAGTGAGTTGCACTGAAAAACTTAGAATATAAGAAACGCACAGTGTAGTACATAGTATATGAGTGAGTTGCACTGAAAAACTTAGAATATAAGAAACGCACAGTATAGTACATAGTATATGAGTGAGTTGCACTGAAAAACTTAGAATATAAGAAACGCACATTGTAGTACATAGTATATGAGTGAGTTGCACGGAAAAACCTAGAATTTAAGAAACGCAGTGTAGTACATAGTATGAGTGAGTTGCACTGAAGAACTTAGAATTTAAGAAACGCACAGTGTAGTACATAGTATATGAGTGAGTTGCACTGAAAAACTTAGAATATAAGAAACGCACAGTGTAGTACATAGTATATGAGTGAGTTGCACTGAAAATCTTAGAATATAAGAAACGCACAGTGTAGTACATAGTATATGAGTGAGTTGCACTGAAAAACTTAGAATATAAGAAACGCACAGTGTAGTACATAGTATATGAGTGAGTTGCACTGAAAAACTTAGAATATAAGAAACGCACAGTGTAGTACATAGTATATGAGTGAGTTGCACTGAAAAACTTAGAATATAAGAAACGCACAGTGTAGTACATAGTATATGAGTGAGTTGCACTGAAAAACTTAGAATATAAGAAACGCACAGTGTAGTACATAGTATATGAGTGAGTTGCACTGAAAAACTTAGAATATAAGAAATGCACAGTGTAGTACATAGTATATGAGTGAGTTGCACTGAAAAACTTAGAATTTAAGAAACGCACAGTGTAGTACATAGTATATGAGTGAGTTGCACTGAAAAACTTAGAATATAAGAAACGCACAGTGTAGTACAAAGTATATGAGTGAGTTGCACTGAAAAACTTAGAATATAAGAAACGCACAGTGTAGTACATAGTATATGAGTGAGTTGCACTGAAAAACTTAGAATATAAGAAACGCACAGTGTAGTACATAGTATATGAGTGAGTTGCACTGAAAAACTTAGAATATAAGAAACGCACAGTGTAGTACATAGTATATGAGTGAGTTGCACTGAAAAACTTAGATTATAAGAAACGCACAGTGTAGTACATAGTATATGAGTGAGTTGCACTGAAAAACTTAGAATATAAGAAACGCACAGTGTAGTACATAGTATATGAGTGAGTTGCACTGAAAAACTTAGAATATAAGAAACGCACAGTGTAGTACATAGTATATGAGTGAGTTGCACTGAAAAACTTAGAATATAAGAAACGCACAGTGTAGTACATAGTATATGAGTGAGTTGCACTGAAAAACTTAGAATATAAGAAACGCACAGTGTAGTACATAGTATATGAGTGAGTTGCACTGAAAAACTTAGAATATAAGAAACGCACAGTGTAGTACATAGTATATGAGTGAGTTGCACTGAAAAACTTAGAATATAAGAAACGCACAGTGTAGTACATAGTATATGAGTGAGTTGCACTGAAAAACTTAGAATTTAAGAAACGCACAGTGTAGTACATAGTATATGAGTGAGTTGCACTGAAAAACTTAGAATATAAGAAACGCACAGTGTAGTACAAAGTATATGAGTGAGTTGCACTGAAAAACTTAGAATATAAGAAACGCACAGTGTAGTACATAGTATATGAGTGAGTTGCACTGAAAAACTTAGAATTTACTGAAAAACCCGCATTACACGAAATGCACAGTGTAGTACATAGTATATGAGTGAGTTGCACTGAAAAACTTAGAATATAAGAAACGCACAGTGTAGTACATAGTATATGAGTGAGTTGCACTGAAAAACTTAGAATATAAGAAACGCACAGTGTAGTACATAGTATATGAGTGAGTTGCACTGAAAAACTTAGAATATAAGAAACGCACAGTGTAGTACATAGTATATGAGTGAGTTGCACTGAAAAACTTAGAATATAAGAAACGCACAGTGTAGTACATAGTATATGAGTGAGTTGCACTGAAAAACTTAGAATATAAGAAACGCACAGTGTAGTACATAGTATATGAGTGAGTTGCACTGAAAAACTTAGAATATAAGAAACGCACAGTGTAGTACATAGTATATGAGTGAGTTGCACTGAAAAACTTAGAATATAAGAAACGCACAGTGTAGTACATAGTATATGAGTGAGTTGCACTGAAAAACTTAGAATTTAAGAAACGCACAGTGTAGTACATAGTATATTAGTGAGTTGCACTGAAAAACTTAGAATATAAGAAACGCACAGTGTAGTACAAAGTATATGAGTGAGTTGCACTGAAAAACTTAGAATATAAGAAACGCACAGTGTAGTACATAGTATATGAGTGTGTTGCACTGAAAAAATTAGAATATAAGAAACGCACAGTGTAGTACATAGTATATGAGTGAGTTGCACTAAAAACTTAGAATTTAATGAAAAACCCGCATTACACGAAATGCACAGTGTAGTACATATTATATGAGTGAGTTGCACTGAAAAACTTAGAATATAAGAAACGCACAGTGTAGTACATAGTATATGAGTGAGTTGCACTGAAAAACTTAGAATATAAGAAACGCACAGTGTAGTACATAGTATATGAGTGAGTTGCACTGAAAAACTTAGAATATAAGAAACGCACAGTATAGTACATAGTATATGAGTGAGTTGCACTGAAAAACTTAGAATATAAGAAACGCACATTGTAGTACATAGTATATGAGTGAGTTGCACGGAAAAACCTAGAATTTAAGAAACGCAGTGTAGTACATAGTATGAGTGAGTTGCACTGAAAAACTTAGAATTTAAGAAACGCACAGTGTAGTACATAGTATATGAGTGAGTTGCACTGAAAAACTTAGAATATAAGAAACGCACAGTGTAGTACATAGTATATGAGTGAGTTGCACTGAAAAACTTAGAATATAAGAAAAGCACAGTGTAGTACATAGTATATGAGTGAGTTGCACTGAAAAACTTAGAATATAAGAAACGCACAGTGTAGTACATAGTATATGAGTGAGTTGCACTGAAAAACTTAGAATATAAGAAACGCACAGTGTAGTACATAGTATATGAGTGAGTTGCACTGAAAAACTTAGAATATAAGAAACGCACAGTGTAGTACATAGTATATGAGTGAGTTGCACTGAAAAACTTAGAATATAAGAAACGCACAGTGTAGTACATAGTATATGAGTGAGTTGCACTGAAAAACTTAGAATATAAGAAATGCACAGTGTAGTACATAGTATATGAGTGAGTTGCACTGAAAAACTTAGAATTTAAGAAACGCACAGTGTAGTACATAGTATATGAGTGAGTTGCACTGAAAAACTTAGAATATAAGAAACGCACAGTGTAGTACAAAGTATATGAGTGAGTTGCACTGAAAAACTTAGAATATAAGAAACGCACAGTGTAGTACATAGTATATGAGTGAGTTGCACTGAAAAACTTAGAATATAAGAAACGCACAGTGTAGTACATAGTATATGAGTGAGTTGCACTGAAAAACTTAGAATATAAGAAACGCACAGTGTAGTACATAGTATATGAGTGAGTTGCACTGAAAAACTTAGATTATAAGAAACGCACAGTGTAGTACATAGTATATGAGTGAGTTGCACTGAAAAACTTAGAATATAAGAAACGCACAGTGTAGTACATAGTATATGAGTGAGTTGCACTGAAAAACTTAGAATATAAGAAACGCACAGTGTAGTACATAGTATATGAGTGAGTTGCACTGAAAAACTTAGAATTTAAGAAACGCACAATGTAGTACATAGTATATGAGTGAGTTGCACTGAAAAACTTAGAATATAAGAAACGCACAGTGTAGTACATAGTATATGAGTGAGTTGCACTGAAAAACTTAGAATATAAGAAACGCACAGTGTAGTACATAGTATATGAGTGAGTTGCACTGAAAAACTTAGAATTTACTGAAAAACCCGCATTACACGAAATGCACAGTGTAGTACATAGTATATGAGTGAGTTGCACTGAAAAACTTAGAATATAAGAAACGCACAGTGTAGTACATAGTATATGAGTGAGTTGCACTGAAAAACTTAGAATATAAGAAACGCACAGTGTAGTACATAGTATATGAGTGAGTTGCACTGAAAAACTTAGAATATAAGAAACGCACAGTGTAGTACATAGTATATGAGTGAGTTGCACTGAAAAACTTAGAATATAAGAAACGCACAGTGTAGTACATAGTATATGAGTGAGTTGCACTGAAAAACTTAGAATATAAGAAACGCACAGTGTAGTACATAGTATATGAGTGAGTTGCACTGAAAAACTTAGAATATAAGAAACGCACAGTGTAGTACATAGTATATGAGTGAGTTGCACTGAAAAACTTAGAATTTAAGAAACGCACAGTGTAGTACATAGTATATGAGTGAGTTGCACTGAAAAACTTAGAATATAAGAAACGCACAGTGTAGTACAAAGTATATGAGTGAGTTGCACTGAAAAACTTAGAATATAAGAAACGCACAGTGTAGTACATAGTATATGAGTGAGTTGCACTGAAAAACTTAGAATATAAGAAACGCACAGTGTAGTACATAGTATATGAGTGAGTTGCACTGAAAAACTTAGAATTTACTGAAAAACCCGCATTACACGAAATGCACAGTGTAGTACATAGTATATGAGTGAGTTGCACTGAAAAACTTAGAATATAAGAAACGCACAGTGTAGTACATAGTATATGAGTGAGTTGCACTGAAAAACTTAGAATATAAGAAACGCACAGTGTAGTACATAGTATATGAGTGAGTTGCACTGAAAAACTTAGAATATAAGAAACGCACAGTATAGTACATAGTATATGAGTGAGTTGCACTGAAAAACTTAGAATATAAGAAACGCACATTGTAGTACATAGTATATGAGTGAGTTGCACGGAAAAACCTAGAATTTAAGAAACGCACAGTGTAGTACATAGTATGAGTGAGTTGCACTGAAAAACTTAGAATTTAAGAAACGCACAGTGTAGTACATAGTATATGAGTGAGTTGCACTGAAAAACTTAGAATATAAGAAACGCACAGTGTAGTACATAGTATATGAGTGAGTTGCACTGAAAAACTTAGAATATAAGAAACGCACAGTGTAGTACATAGTATATGAGTGAGTTGCACTGAAAAACTTAGAATATAAGAAAAGCACAGTGTAGTACATAGTATATGAGTGAGTTGCACTGAAAAACTTAGAATATAAGAAACGCACAGTGTAGTACATAGTATATGAGTGAGTTGCACTGAAAAACTTAGAATATAAGAAACGCACAGTGTAGTACATAGTATATGAGTGAGTTGCACTGAAAAACTTAGAATATAAGAAACTCACAGTGTAGTACATAGTATATGAGTGAGTTGCACTGAAAAACTTAGAATATAAGAAATGCACAGTGTAGTACATAGTATATGAGTGAGTTGCACTGAAAAACTTAGAATTTAAGAAACGCACAGTGTAGTACATAGTATATGAGTGAGTTGCACTGAAAAACTTAGAATATAAGAAACGCACAGTGTAGTACAAAGTATATGAGTGAGTTGCACTGAAAAACTTAGAATATAAGAAACGCACAGTGTAGTACATAGTATATGAGTGAGTTGCACTGAAAAACTTAGAATATAAGAAACGCACAGTGTAGTACATAGTATATGAGTGAGTTGCACTGAAAAACTTAGAATATAAGAAACGCACAGTGTAGTACATAGTATATGAGTGAGTTGCACTGAAAAACTTAGAATATAAGAAACGCACAGTGTAGTACATAGTATATGAGTGAGTTGCACTGAAAAACTTAGAATATAAGAAACGCACAGTGTAGTACATAGTATATGAGTGAGTTGCACTGAAAAACTTAGAATATAAGAAACGCACAGTGTAGTACATAGTATATGAGTGAGTTGCACTGAAAAACTTAGAATATAAGAAACGCACAGTGTAGTACATAGTATATGAGTGAGTTGCACTGAAAAACTTAGAATATAAGAAACGCACAGTGTAGTACATAGTATATGAGTGAGTTGCACTGAAAAACTTAGAATATAAGAAACGCACAGTGTAGTACATAGTATATGAGTGAGTTGCACTGAAAAACTTAGAATATAAGAAACGCACAGTGTAGTACATAGTATATGAGTGAGTTGCACTGAAAAACTTAGAATATAAGAAACGCACAGTGTAGTACATAGTATATGAGTGAGTTGCACTGAAAAACTTAGAATATAAGAAACGCACAGTGTAGTACATAGTATATGAGTGAGTTGCACTGAAAAACTTAGAATATAAGAAACGCACAGTGTAGTACATAGTATATGAGTGAGTTGCACTGAAAAACTTAGAATATAAGAAACGCACAGTGTAGTACATAGTATATGAGTGAGTTGCACTGAAAAACTTAGAATATAAGAAACGCACAGTGTAGTACATAGTATATGAGTGAGTTGCACTGAAAAACTTAGAATATAAGAAACGCACAGTGTAGTACATAGTATATGAGTGAGTTGCACTGAAAAACTTAGAATATAAGAAACGCACAGTGTAGTACATAGTATATGAGTGAGTTGCACTGAAAAACTTAGAATATAAGAAACGCACAGTGTAGTACATAGTATATGAGTGAGTTGCACTGAAAAACTTAGAATATAAGAAACGCACAGTGTAGTACATAGTATATGAGTGAGTTGCACTGAAAAACTTAGAATATAAGAAACGCACAGTGTAGTACATAGTATATGAGTGAGTTGCACTGAAAAACTTAGAATATAAGAAACGCACAGTGTAGTACATAGTATATGAGTGAGTTCCACTGAAAAACTTAGAATATAAGAAACGCACAGTGTAGTACATAGTATATGAGTGAGTTGCACTGAAAAACTTAGAATATAAGAAACGCACAGTGTAGTACATAGTATATGAGTGAGTTGCACTGAAAAACTTAGAATATAAGAAACGCACAGTGTAGTACATTGTATATGAGTGAGTTGCACTGAAAAACTTAGAATATAAGAAACGCACAGTGTATATGAGTGAGTTGCACTGAAAAACTTAGAATTTACTGAAAAACCCGCATTACACGAAATGCACAGTGTAGTACATAGTATATGAGTGAGTTGCACTGAAAAACTTAGAATATAAGAAACGCACAGTGTAGTACATAGTATATGAGTGAGTTGCACTGAAAAACTTAGAATATAAGAAACGCACAGTGAAGTACATAGTATATGAGTGAGTTGCACTGAAAAACTTAGAATATAAGAAACGCACAGTGTAGTACATAGTATATGAGTGAGTTGCACTGAAAAACTTAGAATATAAGAAACGCACAGTGTAGTACATAGTATATGAGTGAGTTGCACTGAAAAACTTAGAATATAAGAAACGCACAGTGTAGTACATAGTATATGAGTGAGTTGCACTGAAAAACTTAGAATATAAGATACGCACAGTGTAGTACATAGTATATGAGTGAGTTGCGATGAAAAACTTAGAATATAAGAAACGCACAGTGTAGTACATAGTATATGAGTGAGTTGCACTGAAAAACTTAGAATATAAGAAACGCACAGTGTAGTACATAGTATATGAGTGAGTTGCACTGAAAAACTTAGAATATAAGAAACGCACAGTGTAGTACATAGTATATGAGTGAGTTGCACTGAAAAACTTAGAATATAAGAAACGCACAGTGTAGTACATAGTATATGAGTGAGTTGCACTGAAAAACTTAGAATATAAGAAACGCACAGTGTAGTACATAATATATGAGTGAGTTGCACTGAAAAACTTAGAATTTACTGAAAAACCCGCCTTACACGAAATGCACAGTGTAGTACATAGTATATGAGTGAGTTGCACTGAAAAACTTAGAATATAAGAAACGCACAGTGTAGTACATAGTATATGAGTGAGTTGCACTGAAAAACTTAGAATATAAGAAACGCACAGTGTAGTACATAGTATATGAGTGAGTTGCACTGAAAAACTTAGAATATAAGAAACGCACAGTGTAGTACATAGTATATGAGTGAGTTGCACTGAAAAACTTAGAATATAAGAAACGCACATTGTAGTATATAGTATATGAGTGAGTTGCACTGAAAAACTTAGAATATAAGAAACGCACAGTGTAGTACATAGTATATGAGTGAGTTGCACTGAAAAACTTAGAATATAAGAAACGCACAGTGTAGTACATAGTATATGAGTGAGTTGCACTGAAAAACTTAGAATATAAGAAACGCACAGTGTAGTACATAGTATATGAGTGAGTTGCACTGAAAAACTTAGAATATAAGAAACGCACAGTGTAGTACATAGTATATGAGTGAGTTGCACTGAAAAACTTAGAATATAAGAAACGCACAGTGTAGTACATAGTATATGAGTGAGTTGCACTGAAAAACTTAGAATATAAGAAACGCACAGTGTAGTACATAGTATATGAGTGAGTTGCACTGAAAAACTTAGAATATAAGAAACGCACAGTGTAGTACATAGTATATGAGTGAGTTGCACTGAAAAACTTAGAATATAAGAAACGCACAGTGTAGTACATAGTATATGAGTGAGTTGCACTGAAAAACTTAGAATTTAAGAAACGCACAGTGTAGTACATAGTATATGAGTGAGTTGCACTGAAAAACTTAGAATATAAGAAACGCACAGTGTAGTACATAGTATATGAGTGAGTTGCACTGAAAAACTTAGAATATAAGAAACGCACAGTGTAGTACATAGTATATGAGTGAGTTGCACTGAAAAACTTAGAATATAAGAAACGCACAGTGTAGTACATAGTATATGAGTGAGTTGCACTGAAAAACTTAGAATATAAGAAACGCACAGTGTAGTACATAGTATATGAGTGAGTTGCACTGAAAAACTTAGAATATAAGAAACGCACATTGTAGTATATAGTATATGAGTGAGTTGCACTGAAAAACTTAGAATATAAGAAACGCACAGTGTAGTACATAGTATATGAGTGAGTTGCACTGAAAAACTTAGAATATAAGAAACGCACAGTGTAGTACATAGTATATGAGTGAGTTGCACTGAAAAACTTAGAATATAAGAAACGCACAGTGTAGTACATAGTATATGAGTGAGTTGCACTGAAAAACTTAGAATATAAGAAACGCACAGTGTAGTACATAGTATATGAGTGAGTTGCACTGAAAAACTTAGAATATAAGAAACGCACAGTGTAGTACATAGTATATGAGTGAGTTGCACTGAAAAACTTAGAATATAAGAAACGCACAGTGTAGTACATAGTATATGAGTGAGTTGCACTGAAAAACTTAGAATATAAGAAACGCACAGTGTAGTACATAGTATATGAGTGAGTTGCACTGAAAAACTTAGAATATAAGAAACGCACAGTGTAGTACATAGTATATGAGTGAGTTGCACTGAAAAACTTAGAATATAAGAAACGCACAGTGTAGTACATAGTATATGAGTGAGTTGCACTGAAAAACTTAGAATTTACTCAAAAACCCGCATTACACGAAATGCACAGTGTAGTACATATTATATGAGTGAGTTGCACTGAAAAACTTAGAATATAAGAAACGCACAGTGTAGTACATAGTATATGAGTGAGTTGCACTGAAAAACTTAGAATATAAGAAACGCACAGTGTAGTACATAGTATATGAGTGAGTTGCACTGAAAAACTTAGAATATAAGAAACGCACATTGTAGTACATAGTATATGAGTGAGTTGCACGGAAAAACCTAGAATTTAAGAAACGCACAGTGTAGTACATAGTATGAGTGAGTTGCACTGAAAAACTTAGAATTTAAGAAACGCACAGTGTAGTACATAGTATATGAGTGAGTTGCACTGAAAAACTTAGAATATAAGAAACGCACAGTGTAGTACATAGTATATGAGTGAGTTGCACTGAAAAACTTATAATATAAGAAACGCACAGTGTAGTACATAGTATATGAGTGAGTTGCACTGAAAAACTTAGAATATAAGAAACGCACAGTGTAGAACATAGTATATGAGTGAGTGAGTTGCACTGAAAAACTTAGAATATAAGAAACGCACAGTGTAGAACATAGTATATGAGTGAGTTGCACTGAAAAACTTAGAATATAAGAAACGCACAGTGTAGTACATAGTATATGAGTGAGTTGCACTGAAAAACATAGAATATAAGAAACGTACATGTGTAGTACATAGTATATGAGTGAGTTGCACTGAAAAACTTAGAATATAAGAAACGCACAGTGTAGTATATAGTATATGAGTGAGTTGCACTGAAAAACTTAGAATATAAGAAACGCACAGTGTAGTACATAGTATATGAGTGAGTTGCACTGAAAAACTTAGAATATAAGAAACGCACAGTGTAGTACATAGTATGAGTGAGTTGCACTGAAAAACTTAGAATTTAAGAAACGCACAGTGTAGTACATAGTATATGAGTGAGTTGCACTGAAAAACTTAGAATATAAGAAACGCACAGTGTAGTACATAGTATATGAGTGAGTTGCACTGAAAAACTTAGAATATAAGAAACGCACAGTGTAGTACATAGTATATGAGTGAGTTGCGATGAAAAACTTAGAATATAAGAAACGCACAGTGTAGTACATAGTATATGAGTGAGTTGCACTGAAAAACTTATAATATAAGAAACGCACAGTGTAGTACATAGTATATGAGTGAGTTGCACTGAAAAACTTAGAATATAAGAAACGCACAGTGTAGAACATAGTATATGAGTGAGTTGCACTGAAAAACTTAGAATATAAGAAACGCACAGTGTAGAACATAGTATATGAGTGAGTTGCACTGAAAAACTTAGAATATAAGAAACGCACAGTGTAGTACATAGTATATGAGTGAGTTGCACTGAAAAACTTAGAATATAAGAAACGTACATGTGTAGTACATAGTATATGAGTGAGTTGCACTGAAAAACTTAGAATATAAGACACGCACAGTGTAGTACATAGTATATGAGTGAGTTGCACTGAAAAACTTAGAATATAAGAAACGCACAGTGTAGTACATAGTATATGAGTGAGTTGCACTGAAAAACTTAGAATATAAGAAACGCACAGTGTAGTACATAGTATATGAGTGAGTTGCACTGAAAAACTTAGAATATAAGAAACGCACAGTGTAGTACATAGTATATGAGTGAGTTGCACTGAAAAACTTAGAATATAAGAAACGCACAGTGTAGTACATAGTATATGAGTGAGTTGCACTGAAAAACTTAGAATATAAGAAACGCACAGTGTAGTACAAAGTATATGAGTGAGTTGCACTGAAAAACTTAGAATATAAGAAACGCACAGTGTAGTACATAGTATATGAGTGAGTTGCACTGAAAAACTTAGAATTTAAGAAACGCACAGTGTAGTACATAGTATATGAGTGAGTTGCACTGAAAAACTTAGAATATAAGAAACGCACAGTGTAGTACAAAGTATATGAGTGAGTTGCACTGAAAAACTTAGAATATAAGAAACGCACAGTGTAGTACATAGTATATGAGTGAGTTGCACTGAAAAACTTAGAATATAAGAAACGCACAGTGTAGTACATAGTATATGAGTGAGTTGCACTGAAAAACTTAGAATATAAGAAACGCACAGTGTAGTACATAGTATATGAGTTAGTTGCACTGAAAAACTTAGAATATAAGAAACGCACAGTGTAGTACATAGTATATGAGTGAGTTGCACTGAAAAACTTAGAATATAAGAAACGCACAGTGTAGTACATAGTATATGAGTGAGTTGCACTGAAAAACTTAGAATATAAGAAACGCACAGTGTAGTACATAGTATATGAGTGAGTTGCACTGAAAAACTTAGAATATAAGAAACGCACAGTGTAGTACATAGTATATGAGTGAGTTGCACTGTAAAACTTAGAATATAAGAAACGCACAGTGTAGTACATAGTATATGAGTGAGTTGCACTGAAAAACTTAGAATTTAAGAAACGCACAGTGTAGTACATAGTATATGAGTGAGTTGCACTGAAAAACTTAGAATATAAGAAACGCACAGTGTAGTACAAAGTATATGAGTGAGTTGCACTGAAAAACTTAGAATATAAGAAACGCACAGTGTAGTACATAGTATATGAGTGAGTTGCACTGAAAAACTTAGAATATAAGAAACGCACAGTGTAGTACATAGTATATGAGTGAGTTGCACTGAAAAACTTAGAATATAAGAAACGCACAGTGTAGTACATAGTATATGAGTGAGTTGCACTGAAAAACTTAGAATATAAGAAACGCACATTGTAGTACATAGTATATGAGTGAGTTGCACGGAAAAACCTAGAATTTAAGAAACGCACAGTGTAGTACATAGTATGAGTGAGTTGCACTGAAAAACTTAGAATTTAAGAAACGCACAGTGTAGTACATAGTATATGAGTGAGTTGCACTGAAAAACTTAGAATATAAGAAACGCACAGTGTAGTACATAGTATATGAGTGAGTTGCACTGAAAAACTTAGAATATAAGAAACGCACAGTGTAGTACATAGTATATGAGTGAGTTGCACTGAAAAACTTAGAATATAAGAAACGCACAGTGTAGTACATAGTATATGAGTGAGTTGCGATGAAAAACTTAGAATATAAGAAACGCACAGTGTAGTACATAGTATATGAGTGAGTTGCACTGAAAAACTTATAATATAAGAAACGCACAGTGTAGTACATAGTATATGAGTGAGTTGCACTGAAAAACTTAGAATATAAGAAACGCACAGTGTAGAACATAGTATATGAGTGAGTTGCACTGAAAAACTTAGAATATAAGAAACGCACAGTGTAGAACATAGTATATGAGTGAGTTGCACTGAAAAACTTAGAATATAAGAAACGCACAGTGTAGTACATAGTATATGAGTGAGTTGCACTGAAAAACTTAGAATATAAGAAACGTACATGTGTAGTACATAGTATATGAGTGAGTTGCACTGAAAAACTTAGAATATAAGAAACGCACAGTGTAGTACATAGTATATGAGTGAGTTGCACTGAAAAACTTAGAATATAAGAAACGCACAGTGTAGTACATAGTATATGAGTGAGTTGCACTGAAAAACTTAGAATATAAGAAACGCACAGTGTAGTACATAGTATATGAGTGAGTTGCACTGAAAAACTTAGAATATAAGAAACGCACAGTGTAGTACATAGTATATGAGTGAGTTGCACTGAAAAACTTAGAATATAAGAAACGCACAGTGTAGTACATAGTATATGAGTGAGTTGCACTTAAAAACTTAGAATATAAGAAACGCACAGTGTAGTACATAGTATATGAGTGAGTTCCACTGAAAAACTTAGAATATAAGAAACGCACAGTGTAGTACATAGTATATGAGTGAGTTGCACTGAAAAACTTAGAATATAAGAAACGCACAGTGTAGTACATAGTATATGAGTGAGTTGCACTGAAAAACTTAGAATATAAGAAACGCACAGTGTAGTACATTGTATATGAGTGAGTTGCACTGAAAAACTTAGAATATAAGAAACGCACAATGTAGTACATAGTATATGAGTGAGTTGCACTGAAAAACATAGAATATAAGAAACGCACAGTGTAGTACATAGTATATGAGTGAGTTGCACTGAAAAACTTAGAATATAAGAAACGCACAGTGTAGTACATAGTATATGAGTGAGTTGCACTGAAAAACTTAGAATATAAGAAACGCACAGTGTAGTACATAGTATATGAGTGAGTTGCACTGAAAAACTTAGAATATAAGAAACGCACAGTGTAGTACATAGTATATGAGTGAGTTGCACTGAAAAACTTAGAATATAAGAAACGCACAGTGTAGTACATAGTATATGAGTGAGTTGCACTGAAAAACTTAGAATATAAGAAACGCACAGTGTAGTACATAGTATATGAGTGAGTTGCACTGAAAAACTTAGAATATAAGAAACGCACAGTGTAGTACATAGTATATGAGTGAGTTGCACTGAAAAACTTAGAATATAAGAAACGCACAGTGTAGTACATAGTATATGAGTGAGTTGCACTGAAAAACTTAGAATATAAGAAACGCACAGTGTAGTACATAGTATATGAGTGAGTTGCACTGAAAAACTTAGAATATAAGAAACGCACAGTGTAGTACATAGTATATGAGTGAGTTGCACTGAAAAACTTAGAATATAAGAAACGCACAGTGTATATGAGTGAGTTGCACTGAAAAACTTAGAATTTACTGAAAAACCCGCATTACACGAAATGCACAGTGTAGTACATAGTATATGAGTGAGTTGCACTGAAAAACTTAGAATATAAGAAACGCACAGTGTAGTACATAGTATATGAGTGAGTTGCACTGAAAAACTTAGAATATAAGAAACGCACAGTGAAGTACATAGTATATGAGTGAGTTGCACTGAAAAACTTAGAATATAAGAAACGCACAGTGTAGTACATAGTATATGAGTGAGTTGCACTGAAAAACTTAGAATATAAGAAACGCACAGTGTAGTACATAGTATATGAGTGAGTTGCACTGAAAAACTTAGAATATAAGAAACGCACAGTGTAGTACATAGTATATGAGTGAGTTGCACTGAAAAACTTAGAATATAAGAAACGCACAGTGTAGTACATAGTATATGAGTGAGTTGCGATGAAAAACTTAGAATATAAGAAACGCACAGTGTAGTACATAGTATATGAGTGAGTTGCACTGAAAAACTTAGAATATAAGAAACGCACAGTGTAGTACATAGTATATGAGTGAGTTGCACTGAAAAACTTAGAATATAAGAAACGCACAGTGTAGTACATAGTATATGAGTGAGTTGCACTGAAAAACTTAGAATATAAGAAACGCACAGTGTAGTACATAGTATATGAGTGAGTTGCACTGAAAAACTTAGAATATAAGAAACGCACAGTGTAGTACATAATATATGAGTGAGTTGCACTGAAAAACTTAGAATTTACTGAAAAACCCGCCTTACACGAAATGCACAGTGTAGTACATAGTATATGAGTGAGTTGCACTGAAAAACTTAGAATATAAGAAACGCACAGTGTAGTATATAGTATATGAGTGAGTTGCACTGAAAAACTTAGAATATAAGAAACGCACAGTGTAGTACATAGTATATGAGTGAGTTGCACTGAAAAACTTAGAATATAAGAAACGCACAGTGTAGTACATAGTATATGAGTGAGTTGCACTGAAAAACTTAGAATATAAGAAACGCACATTGTAGTATATAGTATATGAGTGAGTTGCACTGAAAAACTTAGAATATAAGAAACGCACAGTGTAGTACATAGTATATGAGTGAGTTGCACTGAAAAACTTAGAATATAAGAAACGCACAGTGTAGTACATAGTATATGAGTGAGTTGCACTGAAAAACTTAGAATATAAGAAACGCACAGTGTAGTACATAGTATATGAGTGAGTTGCACTGAAAAACTTAGAATATAAGAAACGCACAGTGTAGTACATAGTATATGAGTGAGTTGCACTGAAAAACTTAGAATATAAGAAACGCACAGTGTAGTACATAGTATATGAGTGAGTTGCACTGAAAAACTTAGAATATAAGAAACGCACAGTGTAGTACATAGTATATGAGTGAGTTGCACTGAAAAACTTAGAATATAAGAAACGCACAGTGTAGTACATAGTATATGAGTGAGTTGCACTGAAAAACTTAGAATATAAGAAACGCACAGTGTAGTACATAGTATATGAGTGAGTTGCACTGAAAAACTTAGAATTTAAGAAACGCACAGTGTAGTACATAGTATATGAGTGAGTTGCACTGAAAAACTTAGAATATAAGAAACGCACAGTGTAGTACATAGTATATGAGTGAGTTGCACTGAAAAACTTAGAATATAAGAAACGCACAGTGTAGTACATAGTATATGAGTGAGTTGCACTGAAAAACTTAGAATATAAGAAACGCACAGTGTAGTACATAGTATATGAGTGAGTTGCACTGAAAAACTTAGAATATAAGAAACGCACAGTGTAGTACATAGTATATGAGTGAGTTGCACTGAAAAACTTAGAATATAAGAAACGCACATTGTAGTACATAGTATATGAGTGAGTTGCACTGAAAAACTTAGAATATAAGAAACGCACAGTGTAGTACATAGTATATGAGTGAGTTGCACTGAAAAACTTAGAATATAAGAAACGCACAGTGTAGTACATAGTATATGAGTGAGTTGCACTGAAAAACTTAGAATATAAGAAACGCACAGTGTAGTACATAGTATATGAGTGAGTTGCACTGAAAAACTTAGAATATAAGAAACGCACAGTGTAGTACATAGTATATGAGTGAGTTGCACTGAAAAACTTAGAATATAAGAAACGCACAGTGTAGTACATAGTATATGAGTGAGTTGCACTGAAAAACTTAGAATATAAGAAACGCACAGTGTAGTACATAGTATATGAGTGAGTTGCACTGAAAAACTTAGAATATAAGAAACGCACAGTGTAGTACATAGTATATGAGTGAGTTGCACTGAAAAACTTAGAATATAAGAAACGCACAGTGTAGTACATAGTATATGAGTGAGTTGCACTGAAAAACTTAGAATATAAGAAACGCACAGTGTAGTACATAGTATATGAGTGAGTTGCACTGAAAAACTTAGAATTTACTCAAAAACCCGCATTACACGAAATGCACAGTGTAGTACATATTATATGAGTGAGTTGCACTGAAAAACTTAGAATATAAGAAACGCACAGTGTAGTACATAGTATATGAGTGAGTTGCACTGAAAAACTTAGAATATAAGAAACGCACAGTGTAGTACATAGTATATGAGTGAGTTGCACTGAAAAACTTAGAATATAAGAAACGCACATTGTAGTACATAGTATATGAGTGAGTTGCACGGAAAAACCTAGAATTTAAGAAACGCACAGTGTAGTACATAGTATGAGTGAGTTGCACTGAAAAACTTAGAATTTAAGAAACGCACAGTGTAGTACATAGTATATGAGTGAGTTGCACTGAAAAACTTAGAATATAAGAAACGCACAGTGTAGTACATAGTATATGAGTGAGTTGCACTGAAAAACTTATAATATAAGAAACGCACAGTGTAGTACATAGTATATGAGTGAGTTGCACTGAAAAACTTAGAATATAAGAAACGCACAGTGTAGAACATAGTATATGAGTGAGTGAGTTGCACTGAAAAACTTAGAATATAAGAAACGCACAGTGTAGAACATAGTATATGAGTGAGTTGCACTGAAAAACTTAGAATATAAGAAACGCACAGTGTAGTACATAGTATATGAGTGAGTTGCACTGAAAAACATAGAATATAAGAAACGTACATGTGTAGTACATAGTATATGAGTGAGTTGCACTGAAAAACTTAGAATATAAGAAACGCACAGTGTAGTATATAGTATATGAGTGAGTTGCACTGAAAAACTTAGAATATAAGAAACGCACAGTGTAGTACATAGTATATGAGTGAGTTAACTGAAAAACTTAGAATATAAGAAACGCACAGTGTAGTACATAGTATGAGTGAGTTGCACTGAAAAACTTAGAATTTAAGAAACGCACAGTGTAGTACATAGTATATGAGTGAGTTGCACTGAAAAACTTAGAATATAAGAAACGCACAGTGTAGTACATAGTATATGAGTGAGTTGCACTGAAAAACTTAGAATATAAGAAACGCACAGTGTAGTACATAGTATATGAGTGAGTTGCGATGAAAAACTTAGAATATAAGAAACGCACAGTGTAGTACATAGTATATGAGTGAGTTGCACTGAAAAACTTATAATATAAGAAACGCACAGTGTAGTACATAGTATATGAGTGAGTTGCACTGAAAAACTTAGAATATAAGAAACGCACAGTGTAGAACATAGTATATGAGTGAGTTGCACTGAAAAACTTAGAATATAAGAAACGCACAGTGTAGAACATAGTATATGAGTGAGTTGCACTGAAAAACTTAGAATATAAGAAACGCACAGTGTAGTACATAGTATATGAGTGAGTTGCACTGAAAAACTTAGAATATAAGAAACGTACATGTGTAGTACATAGTATATGAGTGAGTTGCACTGAAAAACTTAGAATATAAGACACGCACAGTGTAGTACATAGTATATGAGTGAGTTGCACTGAAAAACTTAGAATATAAGAAACGCACAGTGTAGTACATAGTATATGAGTGAGTTGCACTGAAAAACTTAGAATATAAGAAACGCACAGTGTAGTACATAGTATATGAGTGAGTTGCACTGAAAAACTTAGAATATAAGAAACGCACAGTGTAGTACATAGTATATGAGTGAGTTGCACTGAAAAACTTAGAATATAAGAAACGCACAGTGTAGTACATAGTATATGAGTGAGTTGCACTGAAAAACTTAGAATATAAGAAACGCACAGTGTAGTACAAAGTATATGAGTGAGTTGCACTGAAAAACTTAGAATATAAGAAACGCACAGTGTAGTACATAGTATATGAGTGAGTTGCACTGAAAAACTTAGAATATAAGAAACGCACAGTGTAGTACATAGTATATGAGTGAGTTGCACTGAAAAACTTAGAATATAAGAAACGCACAGTGTAGTACATAGTATATGAGTGAGTTGCACTGAAAAATTTAGAATATAAGAAACGCACAGTGTAGTACATAGTATATGAGTGAGTTGCACTGAAAAACTTAGAATTTAAGAAACGCACAGTGTAGTACATAGTATATGAGTGAGTTGCACTGAAAAACTTAGAATATAAGAAACGCACAGTGTAGTACAAAGTATATGAGTGAGTTGCACTGAAAAACTTAGAATATAAGAAACGCACAGTGTAGTACATAGTATATGAGTGAGTTGCACTGAAAAACTTAGAATATAAGAAACGCACAGTGTAGTACATAGTATATGAGTGAGTTGCACTGAAAAACTTAGAATTTACTGAAAAACCCGCATTACACGAAATGCACAGTGTAGTACATAGTATATGAGTGAGTTGCACTGAAAAACTTAGAATATAAGAAACGCACAGTGTAGTACATAGTATATGAGTGAGTTGCACTGAAAAACTTAGAATATAAGAAACGCACAGTGTAGTACATAGTATATGAGTGAGTTGCACTGAAAAACTTAGAATATAAGAAACGCACAGTGTAGTACATAGTATATGAGTTAGTTGCACTGAAAAACTTAGAATATAAGAAACGCACAGTGTAGTACATAGTATATGAGTGAGTTGCACTGAAAAACTTAGAATATAAGAAACGCACAGTGTAGTACATAGTATATGAGTGAGTTGCACTGAAAAACTTAGAATATAAGAAACGCACAGTGTAGTACATAGTATATGAGTGAGTTGCACTGAAAAACTTAGAATATAAGAAACGCACAGTGTAGTACATAGTATATGAGTGAGTTGCACTGTAAAACTTAGAATATAAGAAACGCACAGTGTAGTACATAGTATATGAGTGAGTTGCACTGAAAAACTTAGAATTTAAGAAACGCACAGTGTAGTACATAGTATATGAGTGAGTTGCACTGAAAAACTTAGAATATAAGAAACGCACAGTGTAGTACAAAGTATATGAGTGAGTTGCACTGAAAAACTTAGAATATAAGAAACGCACAGTGTAGTACATAGTATATGAGTGAGTTGCACTGAAAAACTTAGAATATAAGAAACGCACAGTGTAGTACATAGTATATGAGTGAGTTGCACTGAAAAACTTAGAATTTACTGAAAAACCCGCATTACACGAAATGCACAGTGTAGTACATATTATATGAGTGAGTTGCACTGAAAAACTTAGAATATAAGAAACGCACAGTGTAGTACATAGTATATGAGTGAGTTGCACTGAAAAACTTAGAATATAAGAAACGCACAGTGTAGTACATAGTATATGAGTGAGTTGCACTGAAAAACTTAGAATATAAGAAACGCACATTGTAGTACATAGTATATGAGTGAGTTGCACGGAAAAACCTAGAATTTAAGAAACGCACAGTGTAGTACATAGTATGAGTGAGTTGCACTGAAAAACTTAGAATTTAAGAAACGCACAGTGTAGTACATAGTATATGAGTGAGTTGCACTGAAAAACTTAGAATATAAGAAACGCACAGTGTAGTACATAGTATATGAGTGAGTTGCACTGAAAAACTTAGAATATAAGAAACGCACAGTATAGTACATAGTATATGAGTGAGTTGCACTGAAAAACTTAGAATATAAGAAACGCACAGTGTAGTACATAGTATATGAGTGAGTTGCGATGAAAAACTTAGAATATAAGAAACGCACAGTGTAGTACATAGTATATGAGTGAGTTGCACTGAAAAACTTATAATATAAGAAACGCACAGTGTAGTACATAGTATATGAGTGAGTTGCACTGAAAAACTTAGAATATAAGAAACGCACAGTGTAGAACATAGTATATGAGTGAGTTGCACTGAAAAACTAGAATATAAGAAACGCACAGTGTAGAACATAGTATATGAGTGAGTTGCACTGAAAAACTTAGAATATAAGAAACGCACAGTGTAGTACATAGTATATGAGTGAGTTGCACTGAAAAACTTAGAATATAAGAAACGTACATGTGTAGTACATAGTATATGAGTGAGTTGCACTGAAAAACTTAGAATATAAGAAACGCACAGTGTAGTACATAGTATATGAGTGAGTTGCACTGAAAAACTTAGAATATAAGAAACGCACAGTGTAGTACATAGTATATGAGTGAGTTGCACTGAAAAACTTAGAATATAAGAAACGCACAGTGTAGTACATAGTATATGAGTGAGTTGCACTGAAAAACTTAGAATATAAGAAACGCACAGTGTAGTACATAGTATATGAGTGAGTTGCACTGAAAAACTTAGAATATAAGAAACGCACAGTGTAGTACATAGTATATGAGTGAGTTGCACTGAAAAACTTAGAATATAAGAAACGCACAGTGTAGTCCATAGTATATGAGTGAGTTGCACTGAAAAACTTAGAATATAAGAAACGCACAGTGTAGTACATAGTATATGAGTGAGTTGCACTGAAAAACTTAGAATATAAGAAACGCACAGTGTAGTACAAAGTATATGAGTGAGTTGCACTGAAAAACTTAGAATATAAGAAACGCACAGTGTAGTACATAGTATATGAGTGAGTTGCACTGAAAAACTTAGAATATAAGAAACGCACAGTGTAGTACATAGTATATGAGTGAGTTGCACTGAAAAACTTAGAATTTACTGAAAAACCCGCATTACACGAAATGCACAGTGTAGTACATATTATATGAGTGAGTTGCACTGAAAAACTTAGAATATAAGAAACGCACAGTGTAGTACATAGTATATGAGTGAGTTGCACTGAAAAACTTAGAATATAAGAAACGCACAGTGTAGTACATAGTATATGAGTGAGTTGCACTGAAAAACTTAGAATATAAGAAACGCACAGTGTAGTACATAGTATATGAGTGAGTTGCACTGAAAAACTTAGAATTTACTGAAAAACCCGCATTACACGAAATGCACAGTGTAGTACATATTATATGAGTGAGTTGCACTGAAAAACTTAGAATATAAGAAACGCACAGTGTAGTACATAGTATATGAGTGAGTTGCACTGAAAAACTTAGAATATAAGAAACGCACAGTGTAGTACATAGTATATGAGTGAGTTGCGATGAAAAACTTAGAATATAAGAAACGCACAGTGTAGTACATAGTATATGAGTGAGTTGCACTGAAAAACTTATAATATAAGAAACGCACAGTGTAGTACATAGTATATGAGTGAGTTGCACTGAAAAACTTAGAATATAAGAAACGCACAGTGTAGAACATAGTATATGAGTGAGTTGCACTGAAAAACTTAGAATATAAGAAACGCACAGTGTAGTACATAGTATATGAGTGAGTTGCACTGAAAAACTTAGAATATAAGAAACGTACATGTGTAGTACATAGTATATGAGTGAGTTGCACTGAAAAACTTAGAATATAAGAAACGCACAGTGTAGTACATAGTATATGAATGAGTTGCACTGAAAAACTTAGAATATAAGAAACGCACAGTGTAGTACATAGTATATGAGTGAGTTGCACTGAAAAACTTAGAATATAAGAAACGCACAGTGTAGTACATAGTATATGAGTGAGTTGCACTGAAAAACTTAGAATATAAGAAACGCACAGTGTAGTACATAGTATATGAGTGAGTTGCACTGAAAAACTTAGAATATAAGAAACGCACAGTGTAGTACATAGTATATGAGTGAGTTGCACTGAAAAACTTAGAATATAAGAAACGCACAGTGTAGTCCATAGTATATGAGTGAGTTGCACTGAAAAACTTAGAATATAAGAAACGCACAGTGTAGTACATAGTATATGAGTGAGTTGCACTGAAAAACTTAGAATATAAGAAACGCACAGTGTAGTACAAAGTATATGAGTGAGTTGCACTGAAAAACTTAGAATATAAGAAACGCACAGTGTAGTACATAGTATATGAGTGAGTTGCACTGAAAAACTTAGAATATAAGAAACGCACAGTGTAGTACATAGTATATGAGTGAGTTGCACTGAAAAACTTAGAATATAAGAAACGCACAGTGTAGTACATAGTATATGAGTGAGTTGCACTGAAAAACTTAGAATATAAGAAACGCACAGTGTAGTACATAGTATATGAGTGAGTTGCACTGAAAAACTTAGAATTTACTGAAAAACCCGCATTACACGAAATGCACAGTGTAAGACATATTATATGAGTGAGTTGCACTGAAAAACTTAGAATATAAGAAACGCACAGTGTAGTACATAGTATATGAGTGAGTTGCACTGAAAAACTTAGAATATAAGAAACGCACAGTGTAGTACATAGTATATGAGTGAGTTGCACTGAAAAACTTAGAATATAAGAAACGCACAGTGTAGTACATAGTATATGAGTGAGTTGCACTGAAAAACTTAGAATATAAGAAACGCACAGTGTAGTACATAGTATATGAGTGAGTTGCACTGAAAAACTTAGAATATAAGAAACGCACAGTGTAGTACATAGTATATGAGTGAGTTGCACTGAAAAACTTAGAATATAAGAAACGCACAGTGTAGTACAAAGTATATGAGTGAGTTGCACTGAAAAACTTAGAATATAAGAAACGCACAGTGTTGTACATAGTATATGAGTGAGTTGCACTGAAAAACTTAGAATATAAGAAACGCACAGTGTAGTACATAGTATATGAGTGAGTTGCACTGAAAAACTTAGAATATAAGAAACGCACAGTGTAGTACAAAGTATATGAGTGAGTTGCACTGAAAAACTTAGAATATAAGAAACGCACAGTGTAGTACATAGTATATGAGTGAGTTGCACTGAAAAACTTAGAATATAAGAATCGCACAGTGTAGAACATAGTATATGAGTGAGTTGCACTGAAAAACTTAGAATATAGGAAACGCACAGTGTAGAACATAGTATATGAGTGAGTTGCACTGAAAAACTTAGAATATAAGAAACGCACAGTGTAGTACATAGTATATGAGTGAGTTGCACTGAAAAACTTAGAATATAAGAAACGTATATGTGTAGTACATAGTATATGAGTGAGTTGCACTGAAAAACTTAGAATATAAGAAACGCACAGTGTAGTACATAGTATATGAGTGAGTTGCACTGAAAAACTTAGAATATAAGAAACGCACAGTGTAGTACATAGTATATGAGTGAGTTGCACTGAAAAACTTAGAATATAAGAAACGCACAGTGTAGTACATAGTATATGAGTGAGTTGCACTGAAAAACTTAGAATATAAGAAACGCACAGTGTAGTACATAGTATATGAGTGAGTTGCACTGAAAAACTTAGAATATAAGAAACGCACAGTGTAGTACATAGTATATGAGTGAGTTGCACTGAAAAACTTAGAATATAAGAAACGCACAGTGTAGTACATAGTATATGAGTGAGTTGCACTGAAAAACTTAGAATATAAGAAACGCACAGTGTAGTACATAGTATATGAGTGAGTTGCACTGAAAAACTTAGAATATAAGAAACGCACATTGTAGTACATAGTATATGAGTGAGTTGCACGGAAAAACCTAGAATTTAAGAAACGCACAGTGTAGTACATAGTATGAGTGAGTTGCACTGAAAAACTTAGAATTTAAGAAACGCACAGTGTAGTACATAGTATATGAGTGAGTTGCACTGAAAAACTTAGAATATAAGAAACGCACAGTGTAGTCCATAGTATATGAGTGAGTTGCACTGAAAAACTTAGAATATAAGAAACGCACAGTGTAGTACATAGTATATGAGTGAGTTGCACTGAAAAACTTAGAATATAAGAAACGCACAGTGTAGTACATAGTATATGAGTGAGTTGCACTGAAAAACTTAGAATATAAGAAACGCACAGTGTAGTACATAGTATATGAGTGAGTTGCGATGAAAAACTTAGAATATAAGAAACGCACAGTGTAGTACATAGTATATGAGTGAGTTGCACTGAAAAACTTATAATATAAGAAACGCACAGTGTAGTACATAGTATATGAGTGAGTTGCACTGAAAAACTTAGAATATAAGAAACGCACAGTGTAGAACATAGTATATGAGTGAGTTGCACTGAAAAACTAGAATATAAGAAACGCACAGTGTAGAACATAGTATATGAGTGAGTTGCACTGAAAAACTTAGAATATAAGAAACGCACAGTGTAGTACATAGTATATGAGTGAGTTGCACTGAAAAACTTAGAATATAAGAAACGTACATGTGTAGTACATAGTATATGAGTGAGTTGCACTGAAAAACTTAGAATATAAGAAACGCACAGTGTAGTACATAGTATATGAGTGAGTTGCACTGAAAAACTTAGAATATAAGAAACGCACAGTGTAGTACATAGTATATGAGTGAGTTGCACTGAAAAACTTAGAATATAAGAAACGCACAGTGTAGTACATAGTATATGAGTGAGTTGCACTGAAAAACTTAGAATATAAGAAACGCACAGTGTAGTACATAGTATATGAGTGAGTTGCACTGAAAAACTTAGAATATAAGAAACGCACAGTGTAGTACATAGTATATGAGTGAGTTGCACTGAAAAACTTAGAATATAAGAAACGCACAGTGTAGTCCATAGTATATGAGTGAGTTGCACTGAAAAACTTAGAATATAAGAAACGCACAGTGTAGTACATAGTATATGAGTGAGTTGCACTGAAAAACTTAGAATATAAGAAACGCACAGTGTAGTACAAAGTATATGAGTGAGTTGCACTGAAAAACTTAGAATATAAGAAACGCACAGTGTAGTACATAGTATATGAGTGAGTTGCACTGAAAAACTTAGAATATAAGAAACGCACAGTGTAGTACATAGTATATGAGTGAGTTGCACTGAAAAACTTAGAATTTACTGAAAAACCCGCATTACACGAAATGCACAGTGTAGTACATATTATATGAGTGAGTTGCACTGAAAAACTTAGAATATAAGAAACGCACAGTGTAGTACATAGTATATGAGTGAGTTGCACTGAAAAACTTAGAATATAAGAAACGCACAGTGTAGTACATAGTATATGAGTGAGTTGCACTGAAAAACTTAGAATATAAGAAACGCACAGTGTAGTACATAGTATATGAGTGAGTTGCACTGAAAAACTTAGAATTTACTGAAAAACCCGCATTACACGAAATGCACAGTGTAGTACATATTATATGAGTGAGTTGCACTGAAAAACTTAGAATATAAGAAACGCACAGTGTAGTACATAGTATATGAGTGAGTTGCACTGAAAAACTTAGAATATAAGAAACGCACAGTGTAGTACATAGTATATGAGTGAGTTGCGATGAAAAACTTAGAATATAAGAAACGCACAGTGTAGTACATAGTATATGAGTGAGTTGCACTGAAAAACTTATAATATAAGAAACGCACAGTGTAGTACATAGTATATGAGTGAGTTGCACTGAAAAACTTAGAATATAAGAAACGCACAGTGTAGAACATAGTATATGAGTGAGTTGCACTGAAAAACTTAGAATATAAGAAACGCACAGTGTAGAACATAGTATATGAGTGAGTTGCACTGAAAAACTTAGAATATAAGAAACGCACAGTGTAGTACATAGTATATGAGTGAGTTGCACTGAAAAACTTAGAATATAAGAAACGTACATGTGTAGTACATAGTATATGAGTGAGTTGCACTGAAAAACTTAGAATATAAGAAACGCACAGTGTAGTACATAGTATATGAATGAGTTGCACTGAAAAACTTAGAATATAAGAAACGCACAGTGTAGTACATAGTATATGAGTGAGTTGCACTGAAAAACTTAGAATATAAGAAACGCACAGTGTAGTACATAGTATATGAGTGAGTTGCACTGAAAAACTTAGAATATAAGAAACGCACAGTGTAGTACATAGTATATGAGTGAGTTGCACTGAAAAACTTAGAATATAAGAAACGCACAGTGTAGTACATAGTATATGAGTGAGTTGCACTGAAAAACTTAGAATATAAGAAACGCACAGTGTAGTCCATAGTATATGAGTGAGTTGCACTGAAAAACTTAGAATATAAGAAACGCACAGTGTAGTACATAGTATATGAGTGAGTTGCACTGAAAAACTTAGAATATAAGAAACGCACAGTGTAGTACAAAGTATATGAGTGAGTTGCACTGAAAAACTTAGAATATAAGAAACGCACAGTGTAGTACATAGTATATGAGTGAGTTGCACTGAAAAACTTAGAATATAAGAAACGCACAGTGTAGTACATAGTATATGAGTGAGTTGCACTGAAAAACTTAGAATATAAGAAACGCACAGTGTAGTACATAGTATATGAGTGAGTTGCACTGAAAAACTTAGAATATAAGAAACGCACAGTGTAGTACATAGTATATGAGTGAGTTGCACTGAAAAACTTAGAATTTACTGAAAAACCCGCATTACACGAAATGCACAGTGTAAGACATATTATATGAGTGAGTTGCACTGAAAAACTTAGAATATAAGAAACGCACAGTGTAGTACATAGTATATGAGTGAGTTGCACTGAAAAACTTAGAATATAAGAAACGCACAGTGTAGTACATAGTATATGAGTGAGTTGCACTGAAAAACTTAGAATATAAGAAACGCACAGTGTAGTACATAGTATATGAGTGAGTTGCACTGAAAAACTTAGAATATAAGAAACGCACAGTGTAGTACATAGTATATGAGTGAGTTGCACTGAAAAACTTAGAATATAAGAAACGCACAGTGTAGTACATAGTATATGAGTGAGTTGCACTGAAAAACTTAGAATATAAGAAACGCACAGTGTAGTACAAAGTATATGAGTGAGTTGCACTGAAAAACTTAGAATATAAGAAACGCACAGTGTTGTACATAGTATATGAGTGAGTTGCACTGAAAAACTTAGAATATAAGAAACGCACAGTGTAGTACATAGTATATGAGTGAGTTGCACTGAAAAACTTAGAATATAAGAAACGCACAGTGTAGTACAAAGTATATGAGTGAGTTGCACTGAAAAACTTAGAATATAAGAAACGCACAGTGTAGTACATAGTATATGAGTGAGTTGCACTGAAAAACTTAGAATATAAGAATCGCACAGTGTAGAACATAGTATATGAGTGAGTTGCACTGAAAAACTTAGAATATAGGAAACGCACAGTGTAGAACATAGTATATGAGTGAGTTGCACTGAAAAACTTAGAATATAAGAAACGCACAGTGTAGTACATAGTATATGAGTGAGTTGCACTGAAAAACTTAGAATATAAGAAACGTATATGTGTAGTACATAGTATATGAGTGAGTTGCACTGAAAAACTTAGAATATAAGAAACGCACAGTGTAGTACATAGTATATGAGTGAGTTGCACTGAAAAACTTAGAATATAAGAAACGCACAGTGTAGTACATAGTATATGAGTGAGTTGCACTGAAAAACTTAGAATATAAGAAACGCACAGTGTAGTACATAGTATATGAGTGAGTTGCACTGAAAAACTTAGAATATAAGAAACGCACAGTGTAGTACATAGTATATGAGTGAGTTGCACTGAAAAACTTAGAATATAAGAAACGCACAGTGTAGTACATAGTATATGAGTGAGTTGCACTGAAAAACTTAGAATATAAGAAACGCACAGTGTAGTACATAGTATATGAGTGAGTTGCACTGAAAAACTTAGAATATAAGAAACGCACAGTGTAGTACATAGTATATGAGTGAGTTGCACTGAAAAACTTAGAATATAAGAAACGCACATTGTAGTACATAGTATATGAGTGAGTTGCACGGAAAAACCTAGAATTTAAGAAACGCACAGTGTAGTACATAGTATGAGTGAGTTGCACTGAAAAACTTAGAATTTAAGAAACGCACAGTGTAGTACATAGTATATGAGTGAGTTGCACTGAAAAACTTAGAATATAAGAAACGCACAGTGTAGTACATAGTATACGAGTGAGTTGCACTGAAAAACTTAGAATATAAGAAACGCACAGTGTAGTACATAGTATATGAGTGAGTTGCACTGAAAAACTTAGAATATAAGAAACGCACAGTGTAGTACATAGTATATGAGTGAGTTGCACTGAAAAACTTAGAATATAAGAAACACACAGTGTAGTACATAGTATATGAGTGAGTTGCACTGAAAAACTTAGAATATAAGAAACGCACAGTGTAGTACATAGTATATGAGTGAGTTGCACTGAAAAACTTAGAATTTAAGAAACGCACAGTGTAGTACATAGTATATGAGTGAGTTGCACTGAAAAACTTAGAATATAAAAAACGCACAGTGTAGTACAAAGTATATGAGTGAGTTGCACTGAAAAACTTAGAATATAAGAAACGCACAGTGTAGTACATAGTATATGAGTGAGTTGCACTGAAAAACTTAGAATATAAGAAACGCACAGTGTAGTACATAGTATATGAGTGAGTTGCACTGAAAAACTTAGAATTTACTGAAAAACCCGCATTACACGAAATGCACAGTGTAGTACATAGTATATGAGTGAGTTCCACTGAAAAACTTAGAATATAAGAAACACACAATGTAGTACATAGTATATGAGTGAGTTGCACTGAAAAACTTAGAATATAAGAAACGCACAGTGTAGTACATAGTATATGAGTGAGTTGCACTGAAAAACTTAGAATATAAGAAACGCACAGTGTAGTACATAGTATATGAGTGAGTTGCACTGAAAAACTTAGAATATAAGAAACGCACAGTGTAGTACATAGTATATGAGTGAGTTGCACTGAAAAACTTAGAATATAAGAAACGCACAGTGTAGTACATAGTATATGAGTGAGTTGCACTGAAAAACTTAGAATATAAGAAACGCACAGTGTAGTACATAGTATATGAGTGAGTTGCACTGAAAAACTTAGAATATAAGAAACGCACAGTGTAGTACATAGTATATGAGTGAGTTGCACTGAAAAACTTAGAATATAAGAAACGCACAGTGTAGTACATAGTATATGAGTGAGTTGCACTGAAAAACTTAGAATATAAGAAACGCACTGTGTAGTACATAGTATATGAGTGAGTTGCACTGAAAAACTTAGAATATAAGAAACGCACAGTGTAGTACATAGTATATGAGTGAGTTGCACTGAAAAACTTAGAATATAAGAAACGCACAGTGTAGTACATAGTATATGAGTGAGTTGCACTGAAAAACTTAGAATATAAGAAACGCACAGTGTAGTACATAGTATATGAGTGAGTTGCATTGAAAAACTTAGAATATAAGAAACGCACAGTGTAGTACATAGTATATGAGTGAGTTGCACTGAAAAACTTAGAATATAAGAAACGCACAGTGTAGTACATAGTATACGAGTGAGTTGCACTGAAAAACTTAGAATATAAGAAACGCACAGTGTAGTACATAGTATACGAGTGAGTTGCACTGAAAAACTTAGAATATAAGAAACGCACAGTGTAGTACATAGTATATGAGTGAGTTGCACTGAAAAACTTAGAATATAAGAAACGCACAGTGTAGTACATAGTATATGAGTGAGTTGCACTGAAAAACTTAGAATATAAGAAACGCACAGTGTAGTACATAGTATATGAGTGAGTTGCACTGAAAAACTTAGAATTTAAGAAACGCACAGTGTAGTACATAGTATATGAGTGAGTTGCACTGAAAAACTTAGAATATAAAAAACGCACAGTGTAGTACAAAGTATATGAGTGAGTTGCACTGAAAAACTTAGAATATAAGAAACGCACAGTGTAGTACATAGTATATGAGTGAGTTGCACTGAAAAACTTAGAATATAAGAAACGCACAGTGTAGTACATAGTATATGAGTGAGTTGCACTGAAAAACTTAGAATTTACTGAAAAACCCGCATTACACGAAATGCACAGTGTAGTACATAGTATATGAGTGAGTTCCACTGAAAAACTTAGAATATAAGAAACACACAATGTAGTACATAGTATATGAGTGAGTTGCACTGAAAAACTTAGAATATAAGAAACGCACAGTGTAGTACATAGTATATGAGTGAGTTGCACTGAAAAACTTAGAATATAAGAAACGCACAGTGTAGTACATAGTATATGAGTGAGTTGCACTGAAAAACTTAGAATATAAGAAACGCACAGTGTAGTACATAGTATATGAGTGAGTTGCACTGAAAAACTTAGAATATAAGAAACGCACAGTGTAGTACATAGTATATGAGTGAGTTGCACTGAAAAACTTAGAATATAAGAAACGCACAGTGTAGTACATAGTATATGAGTGAGTTGCACTGAAAAACTTAGAATATAAGAAACGCACAGTGTAGTACATAGTATATGAGTGAGTTGCACTGAAAAACTTAGAATATAAGAAACGCACAGTGTAGTACATAGTATATGAGTGAGTTGCACTGAAAAACTTAGAATATAAGAAACGCACTGTGTAGTACATAGTATATGAGTGAGTTGCACTGAAAAACTTAGAATATAAGAAACGCACAGTGTAGTACATAGTATATGAGTGAGTTGCACTGAAAAACTTAGAATATAAGAAACGCACAGTGTAGTACATAGTATATGAGTGAGTTGCACTGAAAAACTTAGAATATAAGAAACGCACAGTGTAGTACATAGTATATGAGTGAGTTGCACTGAAAAACTTAGAATATAAGAAACGCACAGTGTAGTACATAGTATATGAGTGAGTTGCACTGAAAAACTTAGAATATAAGAAACGCACAGTGTAGTACATACTATATGAGTGAGTTGCACTGAAAAACTTAGAATTTACTGAAAAACCCGCATTACACGAAATGCACAGTGTAGTACATATTATATGAGTGAGTTGCACTGAAAAACTTAGAATATAAGAAACGCACAGTGTAGTACATACTATATGAGTGAGTTGCACTGAAAAACTTAGAATATAAGAAACGCACAGTGTAGTACATAGTATATGAGTGAGTTGCACTGAAAAACTTAGAATATAAGAAACGCACAGTGTAGTACATAGTATATGAGTGAGTTGCACTGAAAAACTTAGAATATAAGAAACGCACATTGTAGTACATAGTATATGAGTGAGTTGCACGGAAAAACCTAGAATTTAAGAAACGCACAGTGTAGTACATAGTATGAGTGAGTTGCACTGAAAAACTTAGAATTTAAGAAACGCACAGTGTAGTACATAGTATATGAGTGAGTTGCACTGAAAAACTTAGAATATAAGAAACGCACAGTGTAGTACATAGTATACGAGTGAGTTGCACAAAAACTTAGAATATAAGAAACGCACAGTGTAGTACATAGTATATGAGTGAGTTGCACTGAAAAACTTAGAATATAAGAAACGCACAGTGTAGTACATAGTATATGAGTGAGTTGCACTGAAAAACTTAGAATATAAGAAACGCACAGTGTAGTACATAGTATATGAGTGAGTTGCACTGAAAAACTTAGAATATAAGAAACGCACAGTGTAGTACATAGTATATGAGTGAGTTGCACTGAAAAACTTAGAATTTAAGAAACGCACAGTGTAGTACATAGTATATGAGTGAGTTGCACTGAAAAACTTAGAATATAAAAAACGCACAGTGTAGTACAAAGTATATGAGTGAGTTGCACTGAAAAACTTAGAATATAAGAAACGCACAGTGTAGTACATAGTATATGAGTGAGTTGCACTGAAAAACTTAGAATATAAGAAACGCACAGTGTAGTACATAGTATATGAGTGAGTTGCACTGAAAAACTTAGAATTTACTGAAAAACCCGCATTACACGAAATGCACAGTGTAGTACATAGTATATGAGTGAGTTCCACTGAAAAACTTAGAATATAAGAAACACACAATGTAGTACATAGTATATGAGTGAGTTGCACTGAAAAACTTAGAATATAAGAAACGCACAGTGTAGTACATAGTATATGAGTGAGTTGCACTGAAAAACTTAGAATATAAGAAACGCACAGTGTAGTACATAGTATATGAGTGAGTTGCACTGAAAAACTTAGAATATAAGAAACGCACAGTGTAGTACATAGTATATGAGTGAGTTGCACTGAAAAACTTAGAATATAAGAAACGCACAGTGTAGTACATAGTATATGAGTGAGTTGCACTGAAAAACTTAGAATATAAGAAACGCACAGTGTAGTACATAGTATATGAGTGAGTTGCACTGAAAAACTTAGAATATAAGAAACGCACAGTGTAGTACATAGTATATGAGTGAGTTGCACTGAAAAACTTAGAATATAAGAAACGCACTGTGTAGTACATAGTA